>NW_022316829.1:0-27899 GCF_002776525.5 Piliocolobus tephrosceles
TTTCTATAAATTTATGGAGTGCAATTGTAATTTTGTTACATCCGTAGGTTGCATAGTGAAGTCAGGACGTTCAGCATATTCATCACCTGAAAAGCATACCTTGTACTCATTAAGTAATTTCTTATCATTTACTCCCCTCTCACACTCCCCAAACCCTTCGAAGTCTTCATGTCCAAGTCTCTATCATTCCACACTCTATGTCCATGTGAACGCATTAATTATCTCCCATTTATAAATGAAAACACACAGTATCTGTCTTTCTGTGTCTGAGTTTCATCTAAGATAATGTCCTCCAGTTCCATCCAAATTGCCCTAAAATACATGAGTTTCATGAGTATATTATTTTTAAAGGCTGAAGTGTATTCCATTGTGTATATCATTGTATTTCCTATTTTTAGACAGAAATATTTTTCATTATGCTTTAAGTTCTGGGGTACATGTGCAGAACGTGCAGGTTTGTTACATAGGTATACACATGCCATAGTGGTTTGCTGCACCCATCAACCTGTCATCTACATTGGGTCTTTCTCCTGATGCTATCCCTCCCCTAGCCTCCCACCCTCCAAAAGCCACGGTGTGTGATGTTCCGCTTGTTGTGTTCATTTATTCTCATTGTTCAATTCCCATTTATGAGTGAGAACATGCAGTATTTGGTTTTCTGTTCTTGTGTTAGCTTGCTGAGAATGATGGTTTCCAGCCTCATTCATGTCCCTGCAAAGGACATGAACTCATCCTTTTCTATGGCTGCATAGTATTCCATGGTGTGTATGTGCTCCATTTTCTTTATCCAGTCTATCATTTGTGGGCATTTGGGTTGGTTCCAAGTCTTTGCTATTGTGAACAGTGCTTCAATAAATATATGTGTGCATATGTCTTTATAGTAGGATGATTTATAATCCTTTGGGTATATACCCATTAATGGGATTGTTGGGTCAAATGATATTTCTAGTTCTAGATCCTTGAAGAATCGCCACACTGTCTT
The DNA here is from genome assembly GCF_002776525.5 of Piliocolobus tephrosceles. NCBI lineage: Eukaryota > Metazoa > Chordata > Mammalia > Primates > Cercopithecidae > Piliocolobus > Piliocolobus tephrosceles. The sequence goes on from NW_022316829.1 coordinate 983, forward strand.
CCACAGTGATTACACTAATTTACACTCCCACCAACAGTGTAAAAGCATTCCGGTTGCTCCACATCCTCTCCAGTATCTGTTGTTTCCTGACTTTTTAATGATCGCCATTCTAACTGGAGTGAGACGGTACCATCTCACATTTTCTTCATCAAATCATCTATTGGTGGACACTTAGGTTGATTCAGTGTCTTTACTACTGTGAATAGTACTGTGATAAACAAGTTATGGCATGTTTATTATATAAGAATTTCAAATAGACTGTAAGAGTGTAAAAAGTTTCTACTGAACTTTGAACTGGAAATATGATAAGAGAAGATTCTTTCACTAATAGAGGCAGAGCATAAGAGATAAAATCAATAACTAATTTTATGCTGCACTAAATTGGGAAGAAAGAGAAAGTGAGTAAAAAGCAAATTTTATGGTTGACCAGGTTTTAGATTACATAACAAAAAGAGACAAACATATTTTATTAAGCATGTTGCATGACCTACGCTAGTTTCTGCAGATTTATCTTAATTTAATCCCTCATTCAATTTAATATCATATACTCCTTTCCTTCCTGGCTTTTTACCTGCCTGTTCTCATTCATTAACTTATTTTAGCTAATGATTCATGAGTAACTACTCTGTTCAGGCATTGCTTTCAGTTCTAATGATACAGTAGTATACAATTATAACAAAATCTCTGCCCTCGTGAAGCTACATTTTAGAGGAAGGAACTCAGTGAACAAGTCAACAGAAATATATAAAATATTTTAGAATACAAATAATTGGTATGAAGGAAAACCAGTCAAATGAGGGGTAAGACATAATCAAGGCAGAGAAAAATCTACAATTACATTGAGCCCTGAACAAAGAGAGAAAATAAACTATATGTAAATTTGGGGAGGAACATTTCAAGAAGAGGGAAGTGTACAGGCTCTGATGATACCAAAAAGCTGGTGTATTCCAAAAAGAGCAAAAAATCACTTTGCCTGAAATTGAATTGAACGACCAATGAGAAGAATAGTAAAAACGAGGTCAAACAATAATCTAGAGCCAGATCAGATAAAGGTCAAAAGCTAAAATGAAGAAATGCATCTTATTCTAAAGTGTGAAGAGATCTGATCAGGAGAACTACATGATCTGATTCCTGATTCAAAATAAGGATTCTTGATGCTATTTGGAAAATGATTGCCTACTATAATGATAAGAAATTATTTTAAATATGTAGTAATGATCTAAGATATGACATGAATGTATGTTTTTATTTATAATGAGCATACCAGTGTATAGCCTCTTTAGTACTTTTATACTTGGAAGCAGTTTATTCTCTGAAGTTTTTAAAAATTATTTCTTCTCTAACTTGTTTATTCTTTTTAAATTTAATGTCAATATAATATGTTTTAACTTTAAAAATTTGAGTGCTTTATAAGTGGAATCTCAGTTGAAAAATGTTATTATTCAGTAGGTATTAAATTGAGTTTGCTGTTTTACTCTACAAGCCAAGCACCATAGGTTATTACAGAAAATCATTATGAGTTAAATTTTTGTAAAGTTTCTTCAGTGAAGTAGACATTACAGAAGTTATATTTAAACACAACACTATGAACTCAAGTCACAGAGGCAAAGAGAAACAACTGTATTTGCTTTGAGCATCTACACATTGTAATAAAGAATATTGAATGCAATTCAAATCTAACTTCATTTGAGGATAACCCCAGGCACTTTGTGTCTGTATTTCTTGTAGTTTTGTACTGACTATTGGAAACTCATTCGGTTTTGCCTTAAAGCACCCAGTAACCTATGAACAAAATGCGTAAAAACTATTACATGATGTTTAGCCTCTGTAGACCAAACACAACAGGTATATGCAATTGCATAGTGCTGATGACTCACAAAAAGAAAGCAAGCAAAGAAAAAAACTCTGTCTTCAGACTGATTTGTGAAAATAATTATTCAATTCAAAAATAAACTAAAGAGTGAAAATGAGAATTAGCAAGTAGAGTTGAAGGTGTGTGTCAAAATGGATTGCATTTTATTTAGCCTTTTACTATAATTATTCTTATAACACGGCTTGTTTTCCTCTATTAGACTGCAAATGTTTTGGTTACTGAGGCAGCTGCACTTGTTTTTGTATCGCTTATGAAATCTAATATAGTACTTTGTATTACAATAATCATTCATTTGGTATGATATGGATAATTTGAATTAAATTTCGTAGTAGCTCAGTTTTGATGAATAAATGAATATAATACAAGCATATGTATTATTAGTAAGGAACTTAATAATATCATGAAGTATCTTTAACCAAAGTAATAATTTAAAAAGTAGGAGTAAACAATAATAAGTTAAAATTCAGAATTTGATGGATGATGGAGATTATGTTTTAGGCCTAAATATTGAAGGAGAGATGTTTATGCAACTTTGAGGTCCAAATTATTTGTAGAAATGTTTATTTAATATTATATTCAAGATAGTAAAATGTTTGACAACAATTGAAAAACGTACAAGAGATTTGTTAAACACATCCTGAAAGCATGGAAATAAGCATGTATCTTAGCCTAATGCATGAAATAGTATAGCAAATATAAGCAGGATGTTTTTATTTTTATTTTAAAATTGCATTTATTGTTGGAGAGGGATAATCAATTTATTATATGTATCTTTTCCTGTTAAACATATAATTTAATAAAGCAAACACATTTGTTTCTGCAGTGGATGGGAATATGTTTGTCACAGGTAAAATTGTCACTTGGGTAAATTTTATCTCCAGCAACTCCTTTTTAGTTTTATTAGTTTCTATGTTGCCTAAATCAAGTCTTATTTCCATGAATCGCTGTTTTATGTAATAATTTTCTTGGTGAGGTCAATTTACATGGTTCTGGTACTTTCATATCAGATTGCAAAGGTAGTATAATTTAGAGGAAGAATTTCTACACAGATCTTGCAATTGCCTCTTCATTATATATCAGGATAAAATCTATAAAAAACAAAATTGGTTTGAGAACAAAGCTGTCAATACTTGCAAGATGAAAACAGAAAAATTACATGTGTTTATTAAAACACAGAAGTATATTCCTGTGCAAATTAACCCAGATTCTGAAGTGAAAGATAGGACTTTTGAGAGATTTTGAGTCCCATGGCTCACCTCTTCTATACACAACTGAAAAAACTCTCATTATTTTATTTTTAAATCTAGTCAGTTTATATATGCCCAGGTCCAGCAAAGAAAGCTGGGTTGATGATGTGTTTTGCAGTTATTCAAGCTAGTTTGAAAGAGTACCTGGCAGTGATTGTGAAGACCAATGATTATGCTACTAAGGTTTCTCAATTGACAGACTCTCAGAAAGTATTTTTTTTAAATATGCTATTGTGTTTTGAAACTCAAAACCTTACATTTTTGTTAATCTAGTTACCCGCCAAACCAAACAGGAATCCAAGGTTTCACAACTCTGCTGTGTTCTCTGGTTACTAGAAATAAGCATACTTTTGATCTTTTAACAACCTTTTAAAATAATAATTTCTAATAATGAAATCGAATATTTCTATTTTAAGTAGCTATTGGGTATATCTTTACATAACTAGATGATTATATTAAATGGATTTTTGAGATGAATGATGTGCATGGGTAGATTTTTTTAAAACGAAATATGATTTTTTCTGTTTTTACTTAAATTTCTTTTTAGAACATACTGTTATGAACATTAACATTTATTCAAGTATTTGAGACAATTCTTCTTCAGTTACCCAGTTAAAATTTTCATGATCTCTGCAAAACACAGATTAGAAATATAAAATAACATAAATTTTAGAATACAGGAAGATGCCTTACACAACAATTTGATAATATTTTATATAATATTTTATGATTAACCAGTTAACTGAAACCTAAAAACCTGTATTAACTGATTAATATTGTAGCAAAACAGCAGTTCATGCTATTGTATCAATCACTTGTGGATATATGATACATTATGTATCCACATAAATAATGTTCATGGTACATTATACTGTCCTGATATGATTTCTAACACTTGTCTTGTCATTTTTAGCTTTTAATATTATAATTTTAATTATAATATATTAAAGTCATTATATCATAATAGACTTTATATTGTGCCATGCGGTCCTATTGCTCTTTCGTTTCAAATACCATATAGTCTAAAGCAATGATTCTCATTAAATGCATGCATCAAAATCAACTACAGTTATTACATGCTAATTCAAACTTACAAAATCAAGCTCTCTGAGATCCTGGTTAATACATCTAAGTACTTGAGCCAATAATCCAAGTAATTTAGGGGGTCGAGGTGGGAGGATAGCATGTGGTCAGAAGTTCAAGACCAGCCTGAGCAACATAGCGAGACTCCATCTCCACAAAAAAGTGTTAAAAATTAGCCAGGCACGATGGTGCATGCCTTAGTTCTAACTACTCAGGAGGCTGAGAAACAATGATTACTTTAGCTCAGGACCTCAAAGGTACAGTGAGCTGTGATTGCACTCCAGCCCATCTCAAAAAAAAAAAAAAAAAAAAATGAAAGAAAATAAATAAATAAATAAATAAATAAATAAATAAATAAATAAAAAGATACACACTTTTTTTTTTTTTTTTTTTTCCTGAAGTGGATGGAAATATGTCATGTCAGAGGTATAATTGTGACTTGAGTAAGTTTTATGTTGAGCAACTCTTTTTTGTTTACGTTTTCTATGTTGCCCAAATAAAGGCTTATTTTCATAACTCACTGTTTTATGTAACAACTTTTACTGCAGCCCTGGGTGTGGTGACACATGGTTATAGTCCCAACTACACTGGACGCTGTGGCAGAAGGACCATTTGAACCCAGAACTTCAAGGTCAACCTGGGCAACATAGCAAGATCCCATCTGTATCAAAAAAATTTTAATGGTAATTCTCATGCAAAATTCAGTTTGTGCTGTTTTATAAAACGGAACACTTATAAGAGCATGGTCATAATAAGGCAATTCTGACATGATGTCAAGCCATTTAAACTTAGATATAACCTAGGATTTAGGATCCTTGCTGTTGTTTACACAGTAAATCCTCATTTAATGTCAATAGATTATTGGAAACTGAAACTATAAGCAAAATGGTGAACAATTAAACAAATTTTACCACAGGCCAATTGGTACAACAAGACTTAAGTTCATATGGCATATTTCTGGTAATGATATTATCACTGCACTTCTAAACGAAGACTAAAACACAACGTTCAACATTGAAATAAATGTGAGGTATCATACATTTTTAAAAAGATTAATAAAAACAAGTAAGATGATTATTTACCCAATTATTCCAGTTCAGAGTCTCGGGTGGCAAGAGCCTATTCTTACTCAGTATGGAATGCAGGAACAAACTCTGGACAGGATGCTATTCCATGGCAGGGCACAACCACATTCACTCACATTGGGACACACAGTGGGGAAATGCCAATTAACCAGACTTGCACATCTTGGGGATGTGAGAGGAAACAGGAGTTCCTGGGGAAAACCCATACAGATATGGGGAAAACATGCAGACTCTACACAGACGGTAGCCCTGTCCAGGAATCAGTGTTTATTCTCATCTACATTATAGCAAAACAACACTGGACAAAACAACTTTATTTGAGGACCTTTTTAACTTGTACATCTTTGGGAAAATCTTTTAACTTCTATTACCCATAATGTTCTTCTCAGTAAAAGTGTGTTAAGAACACATATTTCAGGAGGTCTTTTGAGACAATCAAATGTGGCAATGCATGCAGTATTAATAACTCATAAGGCATTTTATACAGTATGTTCTTAGTAATCTATTTTTAATTGCAAATTGCTTTATAAAATAATCTGATTACATTCAGCATAAAAGATGACACATTTCACTAATACTGTGAAGTTCAAGTGATATAAACACTTAGAAATTGTCTGCTCTGTTATTGCAGAAAACATCTAGAAGTATCTTGCTGATTGAAAAATGTTTTTAAGGTGCTGGAATACTGGTACCTCTTGCAGATTTGTCTAGCATTACCCAGTGTTTGTGATTGTGGAGTAATATTAGTGCAATAAGTATGCAAATCTTTTAATAACTGAATAGAATCCTTCTCTGAACAATTTCTCAGGTGTTATTGCTGTTGCTATCTTATTAAATATTCAATGCCATCTATTATAACCTATACAGAGTCAAATAATAAGCTTACATAAACTAATATTTAATATAATACTAATAAATTTAAGATGATATAAAGCAGAATAAAATAACATTTCAGAATAAAAAAGACTTTGAAGCTTCCCTGTATTACTTGATAAGATTTAGGTACAGTCTCAAGAAAACATTTTTTTCCCTTCTTCTGCATCAGCTCATCTACAAACCAATTTATTTCTGAAATAGGCCCCAGGGGTAGGCTGGTTGGTGACTGTAATGGGGAATATCTGACTGGCCACTCAAGGAAATTGCTATAGACTTTTAATCTTATTTTGATTAAGTTCTGTGCAGATTGTGTCTGCCAGGCTAGCACTAAGATTACTGTTTCTGAGATCTTTTGGCTGCTATCAGACTGGACTCAATTTTTTTTTTTTTTTTCTATGTTTTCAAGGTTAAGTTGAAACAGTATTACCCCATTATATATAAATGGTAAAGGTTTAGGTTTTGCCTTGTGTTACAAACTAGCATGTTAACAAAAATACTATATTTAACAAGTTGCAAGTTTATGAAAGTCATTGTTTTTGAAAGAAAGTTTTAGATTAAAAAAACAAAAGAAAGGAAAACAAAAATCCTTTAAGGGGAAACAATGTCTTTATGTGTTTAAAGTTTCAAAAGATAATTTATAAGGAAATCAAATATAGTTAAAAATAACTAATCAAAGATGAATATTTAATGTAGAGGAGCATGGATATGGATAATCTGTAGGATATTTTATTTATTATTTTCTTTCAGCAAAGATCTAATTGAAATTAGAGAAATGATGTGCTTTATTCCAGAACCATCACAATAGAAACAATAATATGTTGCTTTTCATCTTGTATTGGATAAACACTATTCATCTCATCAATCCATTCCTCTTTGCTTCTTCAATTAAAATTCTTGATATTATATAAATATCTCCCTCTCCCCTCTGCAGTGTAGGAGAATCAGGGAAATCTCATCCCATCTCCTGAAACAGAGATATACCTTGTACCTTGCCAATGATAGCAACTTCTTTTCCTTTGTCGAGATATAATAGAAACCCCAGGTTGACAGCATTTAGTTCATGATATCACTTCCAGATTGATATTGGTGGAAAGGTGATTTAATCTGGCTAAATCAGATGCAAGAGATATACTTGTGTTCTATTATTAGAATATAAATTTCTTGTCTTTCTGTATATGAATAGTAAAGCATGCTGCAACAATTGTTCTTATCAGCAAAGAAAACTTCTGATAAGCACCTGGAAATAAGGCATCTGGAAGCCCTCATTCCTCAGGACATGATAAAAGAATTCATTATTATTTAAAAATGTTAGGAGCCAGGATTACTGTTACTTGTCTTGAAAGCATGTTGACATTTCCATTGTTCCATATGCCTTGTCAGGATGATCTCTGGTTTAGGGAAAACTTTTCAGCTATCTGCTCTAGCACACTGGTGTGAAAGATGTGTTAAGAGAGAGGTGATAGCTTGATACTTAGTGCTGTTAGACATCAGGTGGTTCTTAGGTAACTAGAATCATCGAGTCACTTTTTTTCAGTCATGAGTAGTATGCTCTACAGTAATTATTAATTTATATAAATGCTGTAGATTTGAAAATGATAGTGAAGTGCTAATCCAGAGTGTCTGATTTATAATGAAGAGCAATTTAATGGATCATAGTTAAGTTGGCAGGAGTATTCTAGTTATCTCTCCAAGTAAAATAATTTTAAATATTGTCCACACTAGGAAAAAAACCTAACTTCTTTCTCCGTATCTTTAAAACTCCACATATGAATGAGATCATGCAGTGCTTGTCTTTCTGTGCCTGGCTTATTTCACTTAACAAAATGTCCTCCAAGTTCATCCACCTTGCTAAAAATAACAATATTTTATGGATGAATATTGTTCTGGTGTGTGTGGGGGGGGGGGTGGATAGATAGATGATATAGAGATATATAGATACATAGATATACAGATACGTAGATAGATATACATTTATACACCAGATTTTCTTTATTAATTTATTGTTACATGAGCATTTAGGCTGATTCCATATCTTGGCTATTTTGAATGATGCTGCAGTAACCATGGGTGCAGATGTCTCTGTGACATACTAATTTTGTTTTCTTTGATTATGTACTCAGTAGTGGGATTGCTGGGTCATATAATAATTCTCTCTTTTATTTTTTGTGTAACCTCTATACTATTTTTCATAATGGCTATATACTCTTTTATATTCCCATCAACAGTGTATAGGATTCCTCTTTCTCCACATTATCGTTCCATTTGTTATATTTTGTCTTCTTGATAATATCTATTTAAACTGGGGTGAGGTAATATCTCATTGTGGTTTTGTTTTGCATTTTTTTGAGGGTTAATGATGTTGAACATTTAATAATATATATATTTTTGGCCATTTGTGTGTCTTCCTTTGTCCATTTTTAAATCAACTTTTTCTTTTGCTATTGAGTTTTTTGAGTTCCATATATATTCTGGATATTAAACCTTGTTAAATACATAGTTTGCAAACACCTTATCCTGTTCTCTAATTGTCTCTTCATTTTATTGATTGAGAACAAATGGGTTAATTGTGCTATATAAGTGCAAGCTTTGTCTAAAGGAATATGTGTTCTTTGAAGACAAATGTCCATTTGTCAAGCTCCCCAGTACTTTCTTTTATGTGGGAAAGCCAATATAGGACCTTTCCATTTTGAAGCTGTTTGTGAGTAGATTTTTCTCCTCCCACCACCTGGAAGCTAAAATGTAAACCAGAGACTCAAGAATGGTTGATCAGTCATTCATTCCTTGTATTTTTAACCTTGCAAGGTAAGAAGTAGGCACAGAGTCTGAAATTATTCCTGTCAGACGGATAGATTTTTGGAATCCAGTGGTAAAGCAGGAAGTGACAAGTTAAGCAGAGCCCAGCAGCATTCCGGAAAGTGCCTGTGCATGCTTTGCTAGCAGTGGCCAGTGGTCATGATTGACAAGACAGCAGCCGCATGACAAGCAGAACTTCCTTTTTCTGATATTGGTTCTGACTTGCTCTCTAATTCCTGCCTTAGCCTGGCTCACTTGTTGTTTTGTCAATTCCAAGAGCTGTGCTGTGCTTTTCCAATGCATTCATTTTTTGCTTGATTACAATTCCTAGTAATTTATATTGTCTTCAAACTACCACCTACCCAAAATAATGATCAAATATAGCTAAAACACTAAATTAAGTAAATGTACATTGTTTTCCTTGCGGTAAGAATTCTCTAAGCCTTTCTTATTTTAATATGCATCATGAGCCTCCAGTTGAGGCAATGTGCAGCACATTTTGAGAGACATAATCTACCTGTTGGAATCTTAACATTTAGAACAGATATATTTATCAGTGTATAATTTTTGGATTATCAAATCTGGGAATAAAATTGAGCTCTTATATGAAATAAGAGGATTTGTATATGCTTGTTTTTTTACTCCCCATCTCACCAGCTACTTCTTTATGGATGATAGTTATCCCACTTGATGGAACTTTTCTCTTTTCATCCATTCTTTTTTTATTTAAAGTATTCCCTCTCCTAGGATGTAAGTTTCAATAGAATGAAATGTTGTTATTTAATGGTAATAAGTCTTATTTTCAGGCTGCTTTACAGAATTTTGCTTTGTCTTTTGTTTTCTTCATTGTACTTTCCTTACTCCACTCAGAATTTGTTGACCTGCTTAAATCTGCTTATATCTGTCTTTAATCAGTAGTAAAAACATTCTCTATTATCGCCTTAGTTATTGCCTTTGTCTCTCTTTTCCTGGTAAAGTTTAGACATATATTAACGTTTAACTCTATCCTTTATTGTCCGGAGCCATGAGGCCCGGAATTAGCCGACCTCTGTTGCTTGATCTCCGCAAAGCGGAGACAACATGGCACATTTCCGGGTTCTTTATTATAAATTGTTCCCGCGCGCGCCCAAAGCTTTTCCCGCGCGCGCCTAAACTTTTCCCGCGCGCGCCTAGACTTTTCCCCCCCGCGCGCGCCAACCTTTCCCGCGCACGCGCAAATATTTTCGCGCCCAGGAAGATATGCAGCCTACGGTGCAGGCGCGATCCCGCGCCCGGGAAAATTACAAACCCACGGCGCATGCGCAATTGTAATTTGAGAGAACCCGGCCCCCCGTCACCGCCCTGGCCCAACCTCTTCCCCTGCCAGCCTATATAAGGCATTGCACTGCCACCATTAAACGAGACTTGATCAGGCTATTTGTCTTGTCTCCATTTCTTGTGTTTTCTTGTCTCCTCCATTCCCACTCCCCCTTCCAGGGTCCGTTCTACTGTCCTGCAGGTCGGGACACTTTATGTCTTGAAACTTTTCTTCAATAATTTGTTTTCTTTCTTCCTACTGCACTTGGTTAATTTTCTAGTAGTTCTCTGTTACTTCTAGCAGGTATTTCCTTTCTAAATCTACCATGATCATATTTGTATTTCCCTGTGTGCATCTTTAAGCGTATATTTTGTTCTTTAACTTCTGTCTGATACTTTTATTATTTAAATTTTTTTCTTGTCTGTCGATTTGTTTCTGAATGTTCTGTTATCCTTAACAATATGCTGATTCTTCTCTGTGTATGTTTGTCTCTCTATCTCTCTCTAAACACATGCACACACACACTCTCTCTCTCTCATGCACACTATATTGCATACAAATGATTTACCAAAATAATTGACTTCATTTTTTAATACAGACTTACAAGTTAGTTACTTTTATATTCACGTTACAGTTAAGGAAACTGAGATTCACAGGGAATAAATGACTTGGCCAAGTTTATATACCCAAATAGTGTCAAGATAGTTTAAGAGCACTTTGGGAGGCTGAGGCGGGCGGATCACGAGGTCAGGAGATCGAGACCATCCTGGCTAACACGGCGAAACCCCGTCTCTACTAAACATAGAAAAAATTAGAGACTCCGTCTCAAAAAAAAAAAGATTACTTTCTTGTCTACTATGGAGATAAGATCCTCCAGAAGCTTTGCTTATGCAAGCATTACCCATAACAGATCATCTTAAATCAAGGTGAAAATATGAGTGTCTGAAAAACTCAGATTTGGTCCCAGTCTTCAAGTATGTTCAAGGGCTGGTTCTTGTATTCTCCTTCATTGGTGTATATTAACCTTATGATTCTGGCTTAGAATAGCAAAAGTCTCTGGACAGACTCTCTGCATTTTGTCAGCCATAGACTTTAAATTTTAGTTTTTTGTTGTTGTTGTTGTTGTTGTTGTTTATCTGACAATTCTATCTGAACAAAAGTTAACTTGACTTGCAAGGAAAAGTTCCTCAAATTCAGTGATAGTTTTCCTCTTTGAGCTCCCATCTTCTTTAACTCTTATTATTGTTTTCTGGTAGCTCTGTTCTGCTTCTTCTTTTGACTTCCATTGAATTGGGTAACTTTTTTTTCCCTCTTACTGATGTACATAAGTGACTTAAAGTATATCAATATCACGATATTCTCTATAACACACAAATAACTAGCATAAGTAACTTGCATTTAGACAATTTAGTCTAAATACAAGTTCCCTGTCCTATTTTGTAGGTATTTGAATGTTGTTTAAAAAAAATACAACCAAGACATGTTAAATTTAACTAAGTTTATTCGACCAAGAAAAAGTTTTGAGAAATAGGCACCATCTCAGAACAAAGATTGTTCAGCGTGACTCCACTTCCATAGGGGTGAGATGTATTTATAACCAGAACACAGAAAATTATATTCAGTTTCCCTGATTGGTACAATTCAATATTTGCCTTATTTGGGTATAATTTGGCAGCATTCAGCCTGGAATTGACTAAAGGTTTGGTTGCTATGATTGGTTGAGGCTCAGTTGCTTGGTTACAAGGCTATACATCTATGTTAGCTTACAACTTGTTTACACATCAAGTTAGGGTACAATCACTACGTATGGATGCCACTTTGGGCCAAACTTCATTATGCAAGTAAAATGGACACTCTGAGCCAAACTTAGCTCAGCTTAATGTTCTCTAGTATTTGTTTTACTGTATCGTATTTGTTTGATTCAATATAGCAAATGCTTCTTTAGACTTACCCACATGTTTATATATATTACTGTTTTGCCTCCATTGAATATGCCTTCTACTTCTGAATTTGTGCCAGAATTGACTAGCAGACCCTGTGAAAACATCATGCTCTTTGACCCATTTCGAACACTCAGGTATGTCTGTGCTTTTAGTTCCTCTGTTCATCATTGCTTCTACAGTTCCCTGATGCTTTAAAAAATATGTGACTTTTATAATTTATCCATCTTTTTCTTGTCATTTTAATAAGAGTATGTGTCTTATACAACTACACCATTCATCCCAGAAGTAGAAGCAAACTATTATAATCCCATTATTTTTATTCTTACTATTCTCTTTCTAGAATTTCTTTTAGATATTTCTTGGATAGTTTTATTCAATCCTCCATGTCTTTCAGCTTATCTTATGCTCTATCTTTTGTTCATATTCTGCATTCGGGATAATTCTTCATCTTCACGTTCTAGTTTGTTGAAATCCCTTTTGTGACTATAAGCTGCTCTTTAAAAAGGTCCATAATGCCTAAGATGTTTATTATCTTGTCCTTTGCAGAAAAAAGTTTTCAGCTTTTGCTCTGGAATGATTTTATATCTCTTGCCCCAAACTTCCAGTGTATCAATGGACAGAAAATAATCTATATGTTAATTTGTTAATTTGATGGTTCATGGTTCAAGGCTGTGCAATTTGTAAGTTTGAAGCCAAACAACACATGATGGATAGCCTTGATGTTACAGATTCTCAGGGGAGAATATATATTTGTTTTTCTACAAATTGTTCTGGTATTTACAGACAAACTTCGTAATTATACTGTGTTGGTTAATAAGTATTTACTCTTTCAATCTAGGTCCAGCTATGCGTCACCTCTTCACTGATGAGCTTTAATAAAATCCGAATTTATAAATTGCTGGGTCTGTCTCTCTTGCCATCCAGAAAACTCAGAGAAACTGGTCTTGCTGCTTTTAAGTGTTGCCTGTGTTTCTGGCATTGGTTATTTTCTTTGTTTTCCTATAGTTTTAGGTATACATATGTAATGACATCTCCAAAATTCATCAATATTAGCATTTGTTATTAAGATTTTTCAGCTAACTGGCTTACCATATGGCCTAAATCTGATTCTAAAGTCCAAGTTTTACTTTCTAAAATTTAAAAACTGTTTACTAATAAGCATTAGAAAAATATTTCAAAGAAGAACATTTTGATAAATATGATTATACAACATTCACTGAGGTAAATAACCGTTGCATAATCAAAGGAGTTTCATTTGCATATATACCATGAGATGAAAGCCCATAATAAATACTGACTTTTAATAAAATAGATCAGAAATAGTATCTTGTGTAAATAATCTGATTAGAAAATAAGTACCCCTTAATTAGTAAAATTCAATGAGAAGGCAGGATTTTCATTTACATGTGATCAAATAACTTTTTTTTACAATATCTTTCCCATTTGAATTCTTTAATAAAATACATCAGAAATAGTGTCTTGAACAATCTGATGTAACAATAAGTACCCCTCTAGTAAAATTCAAAGAGAGGATAGGATTCTCATTTACATATGATCAATTACCTTTTTTTTTTAACAATACCTTTTGCCTTTTGAATTATTTATTGTTTTCATTTAAGAAATGTGGAAATCTGTAACAAACTATATTCTCAATCATGTTAGAAAAAGTATATGTAATATGTAGTTTTTTAAAGTCCAGTGGGTAAGCATTTGACTGAGTTTTGAAATAATAATTTCCTAACAGTTTCTCAGTATGTTTCCTCTAGACAAGAGAAAACTCTGCAATTATAAGATTCTTAATTTACCCTGGTAATTTCATAAGAAAAATGATTAATTACTTTGAGCAATCAGTTATACAGATAATCATGGTTCTTTATTTAAACCACAAAAAATAGAAAGAAAGCAGAGAGGCTTATGCATAAAACATAAAGAAAAATTCAGTCATTTAGTAAAAATGAAATCAGTGTTAAAATATTTCTTTTGACACAATCAGTTAACTTATATTTTAAGTTCAACTAACTGTTGACACAGCAATGGAATTTGAAGTGAATATAGTATTTTAAAAAATAAATGGTGTATTTAGAGTGTTGACATTTAGAAAATGCTAGTTTTGTGAAATTTGCAATGTGTTTTAGAATTATAAATGCTAAAGTAAATGAATGCATGATTATATTTAATATAATAAAAACAGAGTAATTTTTTAAGTTTTGACGACCCAAGGCAGGGTTCTAAGTATTCCCTTTTCAATCAATTTTACAGCTATCCTAACTCAAAACTGCTTCAACTAATAATGTGCATTTATATTAAAAATGTAATCCATGGCTCTGAACCCTGGCTTCCTAGTAGAATCACATGGTAAGATTTTAAGTAATACTAATTTCTTGGCTCTACTAAAGTCCAATTAATCACATGGTAAGATTTTAAGTAATACTCATTTCTTGGCTCTACTAAAGTCCAACTAAAACTTCAGAACTTCAGTTTTTAGAAAGAAGTGTGGGCAGCTTGAAATGTTCCATATTTTTCTAAGATGTGGCTAAGATTAAGAACCAGTAAGCACAGCAGTCAGAATGGCTATTATTAAAACGTCAAAAAATAACAGGTGCTGGCAAGGTTGCAGAGAAAAAGAAACACTATACACTGTTAATAAGAATGTAAGTTAATTCAGCCATTGTGGAAAACAGTGTGGTGATTCCTCAAAGACCTAAAAACCGCACTACCATTAGACCCAGCAATCCCATTACTGAGTATATACCTAAAGGAATATAAATTGTTCTATTATAAAGACACATGCACCCATATGTTCACTGCAGCACTATTCACAATAACAAAGACATGGAATAGACCTAAGTGGCCGTCAATAGTAAAGACTGGATACATAAAATGTGTAACATGTATGCCAGGGAATACGATGCAGCCATAAAAAGAACAAGATCATGTGTTTTGAAGGAATATGGATGGAATTGAAGGCCATTATTCTTTGCAAATGAATGCAGGGACAGAAAAAACAAATGCCACATGCTCTAACTTATAAGTGAAAGCTAAATAATGAGAACACATGCACACAAAGAAGGGAACAATAGACATTGGAGCCTACAAGAGGGTAGAAGGTGTAGAGAGGTAGATGATCTGGAAAAATAACTAATGAATACTAGGCTTACTGCCTGGGTAATGAAGTAATCTGTAAAACAAACCCCCATGACGCAAATTTATTTATATAACAAACCTGCACATGTACCCTTGAAATTAAAGGTTAGACAAAAAGAACCAGTGAACATTTCTAGGCTATATTTAGTAAGCACCAACTGCACGTACTTAACCTATACAAAATGCCTAAAATATAGATGGTAAAAAATATGCACAAGAGTGTTATAGAACAATAATTCAGACATAGCAGTTGTTTTTATTTAAGAATAAATTTAAAATTCAGAATTATAATTATATACTCTTAAAGAAAACACAATCAGATTAATTTTGTACAAAATATGTTGTGCTAATTTACACACTTTTTTGATCCCTATTAATAAATATAACTCTGTTAGATGGCTTAAAAACAATCTTTACATTGCTTAGAGAAAGTTCAATATCAATTGTGTATTTAAATTTTCTACTTGTATGACAAAATGCTATTTTTCCGTAACTTTGGGTAAATAATTTTATGGTGTGATGAAACTGATCTGATGTTTTGAAAAAAGGCATGATTTTTTAATGAAATATAGAGGAGTTGTAATTTTAGTTATTCACTGTTGCACAAACCTGGCTTCATTTGAAAAAGGCTGTTGGATAACCTTTATCTTTTACCAGCAACTTCTTATTCTGATCCAAAATATTTGGCTTTTAAAATTCTCCTGATTTAATTATTTGTCTTTATATTTAAAATATCTTCTGTGATATTTCACTTCCGATTTTTTAAATATTTTTACATAAAAAGAGATGAAAACTGATATTCCTGATTTGTAAGAGAGGATTTTTATTGCCCTGTTAATTTGGAAATAAAAACATGCAATAATATGATTTTCAAATGCTGAAGTGAAGCTCTAGTAATTCAACTGAAAATAGCATTATGAATAAACTAGACTGTGGCAACTCTTTAACATAATAAAGGAGGACATCAACAGACCAGAAAATTGATGAATTTTGGAATATATGAAGCATGTTGTATCAAATTGCCAGAGAAACTAATGATTTTCTGTTACTGAACTTAGGTCACAAAGCCTACTGCCTGCTAAACGGCAAGTGGACCTGTTTCTCTAAGAATGGCCTGAAACTTCACAGTATTCAAGAAGAAATCATTGCCAGCAAAAGCATTTCTGGGTAGTAGGAAAGAATACAAGTAAATAGTATTAGCCCAGAAGTTTTAATAATATTCTTCGCTGGTTGAAATTCATGTTCAACATGATGTAAATTACTTGATAAACAAATTAAGAACTATGCTACTACAGACTCCAAATAAGAAGCAAGAAAAATGAGAAGTAGTACATCAAAGGAAAATCTTATAAAACAGCTGCACAGAAGATAAATTATTTTTCCAGGAGTTTTAACTATAGTTGCTTTTTTTTTTGTTTGCTTTGCTGCTTTTTTCTTAATAATTGTTTTAGTAAGCTCAGTCTGTTATGTAAAAATAAAATAGGCACTGGCCTGAACAATAGACATTTATTTCTTATAGTTCTTGAACCTGGCAAGTTTGAGGAGGGTCGTATTCCCAGCTTTCAAACGGCTGCTCTTTTCCTGTGTACTTACATAGTGAACAGAAAGTGTTAGCTCTCTGGTCTCTTCCTATAAGAGCACTAATCCCATCATGAAGACCCCATCCTCATGAGCTCATCTAAACATAATTACTTCCAAAGGCCCCACCTCCAAATACTAACACATTGAGAGTTAAGGCTTCAATGTATTAATTTTGGGGAAACAAGATGCTGTCCATAACAAATATATGTAGTGTGTGCATAAATAAACACACTACAAAAGCAGTGGAATGTAGGCATACTTTAATTTATTGTGCTTTGCTTCACTTGGCTTCACAAATAATGTGTTTTTCACAAATTGAAGTTTTGTGACAACCCTGCATCAAGCAACTTTATCGGCACCACTTTTTAATAGCAGGTGTTCATATGTGCCATATTTGGGTACATCTCATTAGATTTCAAACTTTTAAATTATAATGATATTTGATATGATAATCTGTAACCTGTGACCTTTGATGTTACTATTGTAATTGTTTTGGGCACCATGAACCACATTCATATGAGACAGTGAATTTAATCAATAAATGTGTGTGTTTTGACTGCTCCGCCAACTTAGACAATTAGTTTTAGATCTTTTATTTAGACTATGAGAAAATTTTAAACTATAAATATGCCAGGCCTGGTGGCTCATGCCTGGAATCCCAGCACTTTGGGAGACTGAGGTGGGAGGCTTAATGGAGGCCAGGAGTTCAAGATCAGCCTGGGCAACATAGTGAGATCTTAACTCTACAATTGAAAAAAAATAGCTAGGTGTGGGCATGGTGGCACCTGTCTGTATTCCAGCCACTTGGGAGGCTGAGGCAGGAGGTTTGCTTGAGCCCAGGAGTTTGAGGTTGCAGTGCGCTATACAATGAGCTATGGTGGAACTACTACACTCCAGCCTGGGCCATAGAGGAAGGCCCTATCTCTAACTGGAAGTCCAAAGAGGGATCTACTCCCAAGACTATTAATTTAATAGCACAATGAATTAATCAAGAGTAGAATATTTTTCTCATCTTCCTTTGTAGTCATATTTTATGTGGACTTTTTGTTTAAGTAATCTCTCCTTATGGACAGACAATGATTCCGGAAATACCACAAATTATTCTCAAGGAGAAAAGAAGAGGTTTTTGTTTTTGTTTTAGAAAATGTTACTTTCTTCAGCAGCTCTTGGCAGACCTACTCTCACATTTTCTTGACTAAAAATAGTCATAAAAAAAGTCAATCACAAACAGGTGAATTTAAATTGTCATGGTTTACCTACAGTTAACAAGCTTTATCCTCAGAGGTAAGGATAGGGTTGCTTTCCTGAATTTTAGATATGTGGAAATATTTGGAGGTCTGTCAATAAATGAACAAGTATGATGGATATAGTGCTTACCATAGAATATATCAAAGACACATATTCTGAAAACTCTAAGTTCAATAATATGCCAGGGGTTCCCAAGACCACTTGAGACCTGGTAATTTATTAGAAGTATCTAAGGAAATCAGAAGCTATTGTACTCATTGTTGTAGTTTATTACAGTGAAAACAGTACAGAGATAAGTCAGCTAAGAGAAAAGACAAATGAAGTGAACTCCAGGAGAAACCAAGTCCAAGCTCTCAGGTGTCCCCTCCCAGAGCAGTTGCATGGGGATGTGTTTAATTATCCCAGCAACAATGTGTAAAGTGCAAAGCATTACCAACCAGGAAAACTCGCTGGAGCCTAGTTGTCCAAGGTGTTTACTGGAATCAGTCACGTAGTCATGTAATGCCCATATGACTGACCTCAGCTCCATGACATTTCAGCACAACTGTCTTCCTACACCCAGAGTAAAAACAGGTGTTCACATAAGTCACGTTGATAACATAACCTTGTCTGGTCGAACTGGGAGAGTATGGCCCAAGACTTCAGGAATACAAGAACACCGCAAAATACTCCAAGGGCTCAGAGATGAACTCCTAGACTAAGGTCTAGTCCTGCAGAGGGACCCCACTTTGAAATGTACAGTATTTGAGCAATTCAGGTTAGTCAGGTTAAACCTTTCCATCCATTCCTAAATACTATGTAAGAAATGTAAAAAGCAATGACAAGATAGTTTATTAAATGTTTTTATTGAAATATGCAAGTAGTACACAGTTAATTAATGTTAACAAAGTGATTGTACATATTTCACAATCAAATTCCCTTAAATTGCCATCTGCTTCATCTGCAAGTAGCTATTATTCTGATTGCTAATAACATATACTTTTTTTAACCTATTTTTGAACTTTTATGATAGAATTAAACAATATATACTCTTTTGTGGATGGCTTCTCTTACTCAAAATTGTGTTTGAGGGAGTCATCAAAGCTCTCTTGGGTATACCATTTATCTTTCTTGCTGGATAATACTCCATATATGTATGTGTGTGTGTATATATATGTGTGTATATATATATGTATGTGTATATGTATATGTATGTATGTGTACATATGTGTATGTATATACGTGTGTGTGTGTGTATATATATGCTATGATGTGTTTATTTTACTCTTGATGGATAACTGCAAAACCTCCAATTTAAGCCATTATGAATAATTCTTTAATAAACAATTTTGTACATTTGCTGAATATATTTATGTGTTCTTGTTGGATGATAGTAGCAGAATTATTGGGTCATAGGGTATGCATATACTTAATTTTAACAGATAAGGTCAAATACTTTCCAAATTCATTTTAACAATTATAGTCAACCAGCATTGTTTTAGAATCCTAATTGCAGGGTCATTTTGGATTAGTTTGTCTTTCTCTTATTGATTTTAATGGGTCATGTTAGGCTGTAAATAAAGTTATTTATGCATAGTAAGAACTTTCTCAGCAAATTTTACTCAAACTTTGGCTCTCTGCTAAGAACTAGTCCTGGAAATTAATTCACGGAAAGAAGATGGTTAGGGTCCATACTGAGAGATTTACCTCACTAGGGATATATATTTACATTTTAAGAGAAGATGAGACTCAGTAGATACACGCCAGAAGTTACAAAGCTGGAGACTCTACTGTTATCTTTCCCTTGGAAACATTTATTTTTATCCAAATGGTTAGAGTAAGAACTCAGAATTTTTTCCATTTTGTGACTATGGAGACACACTCAGAAGGGGGTCAGAGCAACTGGGTCATTCTTCCTCAAAAATGCTCAGACTCCTTTTTCTAGAGTTCTTTGCCTACAGCAGATCCCCTTACATGTAGGACATCTGGTTCTCAACACATCACCATTGCAGAATTAGGGGAAAGGAGAGCTTGGTTAAGGGTAGTTGTTTATTTCCTTCTCCACAGCCTCTGGTACCAAGTACTGCATGGCATACATCTCACAGCATTCTCTGCCTCTGCATCTTTGTGCTGTGACAGTGGATGAATCTATGGAGTGAGCAGTGGAAATACTCTGAACTGCTAGAAACAACTTCATTTTACATGGAAGTGGCTTTAAATCAAACACATTAACCTCAATGAACCGAAATTAAATATGTTTCTATTCAACTTCCCCTTAGCTGAATACTAAAAGTGCTGTAGGCTGGACCCGCACTACCTGATAGGGAGATCAATGATTAAAGGGAAATGGGAGTCAAAATAGGTGTGGTCTTTATTATTTTTAATTAAAACCTCGTACATAGCAAATTTTGCAAAACTCATATGACCCTGAGAAAGACCCATACACATGAAAGGTCTTAAAGATTTAACTTTCTTAGCTTTAAGGTAAACTTGCCACTGGATTTTCCCATTATGCCTATTCCATAAAGAAATTAAATAATCATATATTTCATTGTATAATTATACTAAATTGATCTCAACACATTTTCTTAGCAATATATACCAACATTGTTTCCAATATTGTTTATTACAAATGATGCTACAGTTGAAATCTTTATATCTGAACCCGTGTGTGTGTGTGTGTGTGTGTGTGTGTGTGTATTTATTCTGTGTGTAACACTGATTTTATTTATTTGTATAGATCTGGAAGTGGAAATGCTGTGACATAAAATAGAGGCACAGCAAATTATGCAAGATATCGACAAACAACATTGTTTCCAAGTTTTTGTTCCCTTACAATCCTTGCCATTTGACAATTTCTCAAAATCTCATGTTGCTTAACATTTAGTAGTTTAGTAATTATTTTAAATCTCAGAGATTTTACCTAACTGATATCAGGGTCTTAAAAATTTGTTTATATAGATTTTTGCTTCCCTTAAGTGTCTTTGAAGAAATAACAATACGCAAAAGTATCGTTGCTCTTCTTCATGTTAAAACTATCTTAAACTCTTTTCCAGAGGAAAAAATAAAATAGAAGCCAGTGAAGGTCTTTTGCTTGGTGATTACATATATTGAATACCTGTGTAAGTTAAATACATTGGGAGAAGGAAATATACAAAATTGTACCTAGATTATATCATGACATCATGTATATATGTAAATAAGTTAATTTTTGCAATCGCAACATAGAGAAAATGTTATTTTAAACGAATAAAATGTAAATAGAACATAAAATAATATTTCAACATATTAAATTTAGAAGTAAAAACCTTAGACATACCTGAAAATCTTAGGTAAAAAGTCCAGATTATGATAACTTGGCTTTAATAAACTAGGAAAGAAATGGATAATAGTACACAAATTTTCAGCATTGTAGGTATTATTTTCACTGGTTGTAGGATCAATGCACTTGGTTTAAATAAGGGCTCTGATAATTTAATTAATTAATTAAATTCATTTTTGTTAGGAAAATAAATTCATTTCTAGACACAGAATATTTTACAATTGAATCATATTTCAAAAAAGAATCACTGTTTTTTAATGAACAAATGTCACATAAAGAAATCTTTTCAAAAAATGCTTCAAAAACTTAAATTTGAAATATATACAATGGATCCACAAGGTATCTAATAATTTTTATTTTTACCAAGCTCATGAGTAAATTAGTTAGCCCTGACACAGTTTTGGAGAAAAAAACAAAGTGTTATAGTTTCTTCATCTGTAAAATATGTATGTGGTAAATGATTGAGCAAATATATAAACTTAAGCAGTTTGATCCTAGAGCTTGTTATCTTTAAGAATATGGATTATTGAGAAGTACTTCATCAAGTATTCATCACACAGTATGTCCTTATTTAAGATTAACTATGGTTGTAATCATAATAAAGTATTTTGAAAATTCTTTTGAAAACTGTGTCTTAATAAATTATAGATTGAACACTGAGATAAGATGGAGTTATCCATGATCTTTAAGACAGCAAAATGAGGTCTTGAAATTAAAATTGAAATGAGTATAATACGCATATATTGATTTTATGTTGGTCTTTTATAATCAAATGTGATTCAAAAAAATGAAATTGGTATAAAAGTTCTCCACATCTTCTCAGCCACTCTACTTCATTTTCTAAGGGAATTTCATTATGTACTTTTATTTTATTTCTTGTTATATAGGAGTATCCTTTCCTCAGTTTCTTGACTTGCTTCTGCTCTCTTCTTCTATGCCTATCCATCAATTTCCAGGGCTCAGTTTTTAACAGCCTAATGTATGTTTTTGGCATTTTTCTCCAATACCTATGACTTAATATTCATGGCTATATATAAGAGTATAAAATATTTTGTACTCAGTGTATACACATTTTCTTTATATCACTTTATCGTTCATCCATAACTCAATGGAAATCCCTTTAAGAGAATGTGAATAGCTCTAATTGGTTTTCAATGTCTGCCTAACATTTCATGTTGAAAGCTATCAAAAATTATTCAATAGAAGAATTTTGCTAGCAATATATCATTAACATTCTAAAATATTTTTTTGTAATCTAGACTTTGATGGGAACAAACCTTAGAACAAACTGGTTCCAAGGTTTCTTGAAGGGGAGTTGTGAAAAAAAAAATGAGGAAATGTATGCTTTTTGAATTTGTCAACTTATTGAGGAGGGGTAAATAGAGAAATTAACTAATTTGCTGAGAGAACAGATGGTATTTTTATTTCAAATAGTACTTGAAAATTATGCATCTGTGAGGTCAAAAAATTGAAGATACCCCTTAATAAAGAAAAAAGAGATAGATCTTCCAAAATAACAGGATGTAGTAGAATGAATTAAAAAATGTATCAAATAAGCAGCAATAAAGTAAAAATATTAGAAAAGTAATGTTGAATAGTTGTCAGATGGAAGGATATATTTGAGCAAATATTTTGTCATCTAGCAAACTAGGTGACAAAAAGGTAATATTTATACATTACATAGATGTTTTTTGTATTTATTTATTTATTTAGAGATATAGTCTCGCTTGTCACCCAGGCTGGAGTGCAGTGGTGTGATCTCGGCTCACTGCAACCTCCGCCTCCCGGGTTCAGACAATTCTCCTGCCTCAGCCTCCTGAGTAGCTGGAATTACAGGCAACCTCCACCACATCCAGATAGTCTTTCTTTCTTCCTTTCTTCCTTCCTTCCTTTCTTTCTTTTCTTTTCTTTTCTTTTCGTAGCAATGAGGTTTCACCATGTTGGCCAGGCTGGTCTTGAACTCCTGACCTCGTGATCCACCCGCCTCTGCCTCCCAAAGTGCTGGGATTACAGGCGTGAGCCACCATGCCCGGTCACATAGAGGTCTTAAAATTCACCTGATAAAGTTAGGAGCCTCAAGAAAAAGCAGCAGAGGAAAATAATAGGTAGTTACTATTTAGGGTAAACTAAACTGTTCTAAGGAATACAAAATAAAAATTCCATGTCTTAAAAAATAGTTCTCCCCTCTCGGTCTCTCTCAATTAATATCTCATGAAAGTATTCAAGTCAGAGAAATAACTACCATTAGCCCGTCAGAGGCTTACAGTAGTTCTACTAACTTTAACACTTGGCAACCAAAATTACTCTAAGAATCATCACCCAAGTTAGACAAACAGGCAAGAGAACAAGAAAAAGTGCTTGTATAAGGATTTAAGACTAAGGCTCAGGGACAGCAAATATTCTATTTCCTAAAACGAAGCCAAGGGCACACACCAAGCAAGGAGCCAGGGAAGTGGATAGGTACAGGCAGTCCACAGAAGAATGAATCAAAGTGCTGAATTGCACAGAAAAATCTATTAACATTCATGGGTAGTAAAGAAAATGCCAATTAAAATAACATGGGAATGTCACCAGAAAAACCATCAAATAGGTAACATTTAAAGATAACTATAGGATTTATTGCTTCTAGTGTTCTCTCACATATTTCTGGTGAAGAATAATTTATTATAGATTTTTTGAAAGAATCTGACAATTTATATTGCAATTAATTGTACTTATGCCATATGACCAAACAATGTAACTCCTAGGCTTTTTGCTTATATGGCTAAAATCATATGCACAATAGTGGTTATTACATTCTTTAGTCCAATAGCCATTAAATTCCTTGTACCCTTAAAATCTAAAAGTTCACAGAGAGAAGACCTCTCCCTGACTTGTAGAATCTCAATACACTTATCTTGAAATTTCACTAAGTGTTAGGTGAAAGAGTTCATTTGGGATTATCACAGTATGATAGTCTTTAGCTGTTGAATTAGAATCCGAATTATAGTTTAGAACAGCAAAGTTTGCTCCCAAGATTTCATGAAGTAAAAATACTAATCGTGATTATATATATAAATACTTGCACATCTAGAATTATCTTTTACCTATAACCAGAATAAATGATAACTCTATTTTTTTAAAAAAGAAGAGTAATTTATTTAGAAAATGAAAAATTTACACTAAAATGGTGACTTAAGTAATTTAAATGGCTATAATTTAAATGGCTATTGATTTATAAAATCAAACTGTATTTCTCAATTTTCAGAGAAAAAATCGAGGAAATCAAATATACCATCTCTTTCTTTTGTCAAGAGATGCTGACTTAATTGACACTTAAATTTATTTTTCCATTAAATAATTTTTAATATTGTAATAATTATAACAAGAGACACAAAATGAAATTTCTGTATATTCATGAAAAATGCTAAAATTATAAAGCAATGTAAATATATAGATTTAATTTCTAATTCATATGATTTAAAATTTTATGTCATTTTATTTTATTTCTTAATTGTTGCTATAATTAAATATTAATAAAACAAAGTCTTTAAAAATTCTGATTTGGCCTTGCAATGTGCGATTAGGACACAAGTAAAAATGCAAACATATAAATAATTCAAAAATAATATTTGAAAAATGTAATCGTTCTTAAAGTTATTGAACTTTCAAAAATTATTGATTAAGTGTTTCGAAACATTTTAGATTATTGTAAAATATTATTTAATTTATATTTAAATAAAAAATGATACACATTACTCAGTAAAAAGAAAAATAGATAATGCTAGTATCAAGAAAAGCAAAACTGAAAAGATGAAAATGTTTTAATATTCAAGAAGCAATCCTGTCTTTTTTACTGAATTAAGGACCTTTCCTGAAATAAAATAAATTATGCTCACATAATAAAGGTATATCTTAATAATTTAAGTGAAGAAATAAAATCTGTAATCACTTTCACTTTCATTTGGAAAATAGTACCTCATAAGTTTTTTCAATTGCAGACTATAAACATAGAAGCACATTTATTAACTTGGCACTATTATATAAGGTGCATAGTGAGAGTTTGTAAAATGGCAAAATCGTTTTTTCTAGTCCTATAATTAATTTATTATCAGAATAGCCTCAGACTCTATACGGATTCATTTTATAAACAGTATTGGTGAAAAATCAGATGTGCTTCTGTTTTTTGTTTGTTTGTTTGAGACTATCACCGTTGAATACACACCAAGCAAAATAGTTAAAGAAAAGCCTTTGGAGTAATGTAGTAAATTCAATAACATGTATACGCGCACACACACACACAAATACACATCCCAAACAACCACAAGAGGAATAAGAAATGTATAACCAGGGTGGGCGCGGTGGCTCATGCCTGTAATCCCAGCACTCTGGGAGGCTGAGACAGGCAGATCACTTGAGGTCAGGAGTGAGACCAGCCTGGCCAACATGGTGAAACTCCATCTCTACTAAAAATGCAAAAATTAATCGGGGCGTGGCACTGTGAACCTGTCAGCTACTCAGGAGGCTGAGGCAGCAGAATCACTTGAACCCAAGAGGGTGAGGTTGCAGGGAGTGGAGATTGTGCGACTGCACTACAGCTTGAGTAGCAGAGCAAGACTCCGCCTCAAAAAAAAAAAAAAAAAAAAAAAAAAAATTACCAAAAACCTCACTAATTCTGTATGTCAGCATTTATTAAAATAAGGATAAGAGAGAGCTACTATAGATATCTCTAAGAAAATAAATAAATGATTATTGAATGTGTAGTTAATCTTCTTTTTGTTTGTCTATTTCTCTTTAGAGCCATGCCCCTGAATTGCATTTGCGGGCTGGATTACCGAGGGCTTCTCTGAAATGGCAAAGGAAATAATGTTTGATTTCAAAATGGCAATAATAGTAGTTATATCAAAACGTGACCTTTGAGAGATTATTCAGCAAATAATACACTTAATGAAACGTGTTTTTAAAGAAATAGAGACTTCAGAAAATATGGTACTGCATATGATTGTTGCCAAATTATTCCATATACTTAATGGTTGTTCGGCACTTTCTGTTTTATAAAGTACTTTCAAATATATCAATTCAGTTAGCTAGTACCTAAATCCTTGATGTAATCACTGTCATATAACATACAAGCAAACTGTGTGTAATGAATCACACTGGAGTTGGAGTAGAAGAGTAGGCGTCAGGAAAGTGGCAGGTGTGTCATTTGGAATAAAGGCTGTTGTGAGAAACGCTCCTTCAGACAGATCCCTCTTCCTAGGTATTTCTGTGGTGAGAAGAGCGAGTGGGGTTTGTGGGGTAGAGTCCGGGACTTGTGCATTCTTAATTCAAGTAACAGCAATTGAATTAAAGGTTTATTCTAACTATAAAGCTATACATTTCTCTCATGACATATTTGAACATATTCTTTTTAAGAAAAGAAAAAAAATGTAGTGATATAAATGTTCAGGTCCTGAAGTATCTGTAT
>NW_022316830.1:0-27901 GCF_002776525.5 Piliocolobus tephrosceles
TTTCTATAAATTTATGGAGTGCAATTGTAATTTTGTTACATCCGTAGGTTGCATAGTGAAGTCAGGACGTTCAGCATATTCATCACCTGAAAAGCATACCTTGTACTCATTAAGTAATTTCTTATCATTTACTCCCCTCTCACACTCCCCAAACCCTTCGAAGTCTTCATGTCCAAGTCTCTATCATTCCACACTCTATGTCCATGTGAACGCATTAATTATCTCCCATTTATAAATGAAAACACACAGTATCTGTCTTTCTGTGTCTGAGTTTCATCTAAGATAATGTCCTCCAGTTCCATCCAAATTGCCCTAAAATACATGAGTTTCATGAGTATATTATTTTTAAAGGCTGAAGTGTATTCCATTGTGTATATCATTGTATTTCCTATTTTTAGACAGAAATATTTTTCATTATGCTTTAAGTTCTGGGGTACATGTGCAGAACGTGCAGGTTTGTTACATAGGTATACACATGCCATAGTGGTTTGCTGCACCCATCAACCTGTCATCTACATTGGGTCTTTCTCCTGATGCTATCCCTCCCCTAGCCTCCCACCCTCCAAAAGCCACGGTGTGTGATGTTCCGCTTGTTGTGTTCATTTATTCTCATTGTTCAATTCCCATTTATGAGTGAGAACATGCAGTATTTGGTTTTCTGTTCTTGTGTTAGCTTGCTGAGAATGATGGTTTCCAGCCTCATTCATGTCCCTGCAAAGGACATGAACTCATCCTTTTCTATGGCTGCATAGTATTCCATGGTGTGTATGTGCTCCATTTTCTTTATCCAGTCTATCATTTGTGGGCATTTGGGTTGGTTCCAAGTCTTTGCTATTGTGAACAGTGCTTCAATAAATATATGTGTGCATATGTCTTTATAGTAGGATGATTTATAATCCTTTGGGTATATACCCATTAATGGGATTGTTGGGTCAAATGATATTTCTAGTTCTAGATCCTTGAAGAATCGCCACACTGTCTTCCACAGTGATTACACTAATTTACACTCCCACCAACAGTGTAAAAGCATTCCGGTTGCTCCACATCCTCTCCAGTATCTGTTGTTTCCTGACTTTTTAATGATCGCCATTCTAACTGGAGTGAGACGGTACCATCTCACATTTTCTTCATCAAATCATCTATTGGTGGACACTTAGGTTGATTCAGTGTCTTTACTACTGTGAATAGTACTGTGATAAACAAGTTATGGCATGTTTATTATATAAGAATTTCAAATAGACTGTAAGAGTGTAAAAAGTTTCTACTGAACTTTGAACTGGAAATATGATAAGAGAAGATTCTTTCACTAATAGAGGCAGAGCATAAGAGATAAAATCAATAACTAATTTTATGCTGCACTAAATTGGGAAGAAAGAGAAAGTGAGTAAAAAGCAAATTTTATGGTTGACCAGGTTTTAGATTACATAACAAAAAGAGACAAACATATTTTATTAAGCATGTTGCATGACCTACGCTAGTTTCTGCAGATTTATCTTAATTTAATCCCTCATTCAATTTAATATCATATACTCCTTTCCTTCCTGGCTTTTTACCTGCCTGTTCTCATTCATTAACTTATTTTAGCTAATGATTCATGAGTAACTACTCTGTTCAGGCATTGCTTTCAGTTCTAATGATACAGTAGTATACAATTATAACAAAATCTCTGCCCTCGTGAAGCTACATTTTAGAGGAAGGAACTCAGTGAACAAGTCAACAGAAATATATAAAATATTTTAGAATACAAATAATTGGTATGAAGGAAAACCAGTCAAATGAGGGGTAAGACATAATCAAGGCAGAGAAAAATCTACAATTACATTGAGCCCTGAACAAAGAGAGAAAATAAACTATATGTAAATTTGGGGAGGAACATTTCAAGAAGAGGGAAGTGTACAGGCTCTGATGATACCAAAAAGCTGGTGTATTCCAAAAAGAGCAAAAAATCACTTTGCCTGAAATTGAATTGAACGACCAATGAGAAGAATAGTAAAAACGAGGTCAAACAATAATCTAGAGCCAGATCAGATAAAGGTCAAAAGCTAAAATGAAGAAATGCATCTTATTCTAAAGTGTGAAGAGATCTGATCAGGAGAACTACATGATCTGATTCCTGATTCAAAATAAGGATTCTTGATGCTATTTGGAAAATGATTGCCTACTATAATGATAAGAAATTATTTTAAATATGTAGTAATGATCTAAGATATGACATGAATGTATGTTTTTATTTATAATGAGCATACCAGTGTATAGCCTCTTTAGTACTTTTATACTTGGAAGCAGTTTATTCTCTGAAGTTTTTAAAAATTATTTCTTCTCTAACTTGTTTATTCTTTTTAAATTTAATGTCAATATAATATGTTTTAACTTTAAAAATTTGAGTGCTTTATAAGTGGAATCTCAGTTGAAAAATGTTATTATTCAGTAGGTATTAAATTGAGTTTGCTGTTTTACTCTACAAGCCAAGCACCATAGGTTATTACAGAAAATCATTATGAGTTAAATTTTTGTAAAGTTTCTTCAGTGAAGTAGACATTACAGAAGTTATATTTAAACACAACACTATGAACTCAAGTCACAGAGGCAAAGAGAAACAACTGTATTTGCTTTGAGCATCTACACATTGTAATAAAGAATATTGAATGCAATTCAAATCTAACTTCATTTGAGGATAACCCCAGGCACTTTGTGTCTGTATTTCTTGTAGTTTTGTACTGACTATTGGAAACTCATTCGGTTTTGCCTTAAAGCACCCAGTAACCTATGAACAAAATGCGTAAAAACTATTACATGATGTTTAGCCTCTGTAGACCAAACACAACAGGTATATGCAATTGCATAGTGCTGATGACTCACAAAAAGAAAGCAAGCAAAGAAAAAAACTCTGTCTTCAGACTGATTTGTGAAAATAATTATTCAATTCAAAAATAAACTAAAGAGTGAAAATGAGAATTAGCAAGTAGAGTTGAAGGTGTGTGTCAAAATGGATTGCATTTTATTTAGCCTTTTACTATAATTATTCTTATAACACGGCTTGTTTTCCTCTATTAGACTGCAAATGTTTTGGTTACTGAGGCAGCTGCACTTGTTTTTGTATCGCTTATGAAATCTAATATAGTACTTTGTATTACAATAATCATTCATTTGGTATGATATGGATAATTTGAATTAAATTTCGTAGTAGCTCAGTTTTGATGAATAAATGAATATAATACAAGCATATGTATTATTAGTAAGGAACTTAATAATATCATGAAGTATCTTTAACCAAAGTAATAATTTAAAAAGTAGGAGTAAACAATAATAAGTTAAAATTCAGAATTTGATGGATGATGGAGATTATGTTTTAGGCCTAAATATTGAAGGAGAGATGTTTATGCAACTTTGAGGTCCAAATTATTTGTAGAAATGTTTATTTAATATTATATTCAAGATAGTAAAATGTTTGACAACAATTGAAAAACGTACAAGAGATTTGTTAAACACATCCTGAAAGCATGGAAATAAGCATGTATCTTAGCCTAATGCATGAAATAGTATAGCAAATATAAGCAGGATGTTTTTATTTTTATTTTAAAATTGCATTTATTGTTGGAGAGGGATAATCAATTTATTATATGTATCTTTTCCTGTTAAACATATAATTTAATAAAGCAAACACATTTGTTTCTGCAGTGGATGGGAATATGTTTGTCACAGGTAAAATTGTCACTTGGGTAAATTTTATCTCCAGCAACTCCTTTTTAGTTTTATTAGTTTCTATGTTGCCTAAATCAAGTCTTATTTCCATGAATCGCTGTTTTATGTAATAATTTTCTTGGTGAGGTCAATTTACATGGTTCTGGTACTTTCATATCAGATTGCAAAGGTAGTATAATTTAGAGGAAGAATTTCTACACAGATCTTGCAATTGCCTCTTCATTATATATCAGGATAAAATCTATAAAAAACAAAATTGGTTTGAGAACAAAGCTGTCAATACTTGCAAGATGAAAACAGAAAAATTACATGTGTTTATTAAAACACAGAAGTATATTCCTGTGCAAATTAACCCAGATTCTGAAGTGAAAGATAGGACTTTTGAGAGATTTTGAGTCCCATGGCTCACCTCTTCTATACACAACTGAAAAAACTCTCATTATTTTATTTTTAAATCTAGTCAGTTTATATATGCCCAGGTCCAGCAAAGAAAGCTGGGTTGATGATGTGTTTTGCAGTTATTCAAGCTAGTTTGAAAGAGTACCTGGCAGTGATTGTGAAGACCAATGATTATGCTACTAAGGTTTCTCAATTGACAGACTCTCAGAAAGTATTTTTTTTAAATATGCTATTGTGTTTTGAAACTCAAAACCTTACATTTTTGTTAATCTAGTTACCCGCCAAACCAAACAGGAATCCAAGGTTTCACAACTCTGCTGTGTTCTCTGGTTACTAGAAATAAGCATACTTTTGATCTTTTAACAACCTTTTAAAATAATAATTTCTAATAATGAAATCGAATATTTCTATTTTAAGTAGCTATTGGGTATATCTTTACATAACTAGATGATTATATTAAATGGATTTTTGAGATGAATGATGTGCATGGGTAGATTTTTTTAAAACGAAATATGATTTTTTCTGTTTTTACTTAAATTTCTTTTTAGAACATACTGTTATGAACATTAACATTTATTCAAGTATTTGAGACAATTCTTCTTCAGTTACCCAGTTAAAATTTTCATGATCTCTGCAAAACACAGATTAGAAATATAAAATAACATAAATTTTAGAATACAGGAAGATGCCTTACACAACAATTTGATAATATTTTATATAATATTTTATGATTAACCAGTTAACTGAAACCTAAAAACCTGTATTAACTGATTAATATTGTAGCAAAACAGCAGTTCATGCTATTGTATCAATCACTTGTGGATATATGATACATTATGTATCCACATAAATAATGTTCATGGTACATTATACTGTCCTGATATGATTTCTAACACTTGTCTTGTCATTTTTAGCTTTTAATATTATAATTTTAATTATAATATATTAAAGTCATTATATCATAATAGACTTTATATTGTGCCATGCGGTCCTATTGCTCTTTCGTTTCAAATACCATATAGTCTAAAGCAATGATTCTCATTAAATGCATGCATCAAAATCAACTACAGTTATTACATGCTAATTCAAACTTACAAAATCAAGCTCTCTGAGATCCTGGTTAATACATCTAAGTACTTGAGCCAATAATCCAAGTAATTTAGGGGGTCGAGGTGGGAGGATAGCATGTGGTCAGAAGTTCAAGACCAGCCTGAGCAACATAGCGAGACTCCATCTCCACAAAAAAGTGTTAAAAATTAGCCAGGCACGATGGTGCATGCCTTAGTTCTAACTACTCAGGAGGCTGAGAAACAATGATTACTTTAGCTCAGGACCTCAAAGGTACAGTGAGCTGTGATTGCACTCCAGCCCATCTCAAAAAAAAAAAAAAAAAAAAATGAAAGAAAATAAATAAATAAATAAATAAATAAATAAATAAATAAATAAAAAGATACACACTTTTTTTTTTTTTTTTTTTCCTGAAGTGGATGGAAATATGTCATGTCAGAGGTATAATTGTGACTTGAGTAAGTTTTATGTTGAGCAACTCTTTTTTGTTTACGTTTTCTATGTTGCCCAAATAAAGGCTTATTTTCATAACTCACTGTTTTATGTAACAACTTTTACTGCAGCCCTGGGTGTGGTGACACATGGTTATAGTCCCAACTACACTGGACGCTGTGGCAGAAGGACCATTTGAACCCAGAACTTCAAGGTCAACCTGGGCAACATAGCAAGATCCCATCTGTATCAAAAAAATTTTAATGGTAATTCTCATGCAAAATTCAGTTTGTGCTGTTTTATAAAACGGAACACTTATAAGAGCATGGTCATAATAAGGCAATTCTGACATGATGTCAAGCCATTTAAACTTAGATATAACCTAGGATTTAGGATCCTTGCTGTTGTTTACACAGTAAATCCTCATTTAATGTCAATAGATTATTGGAAACTGAAACTATAAGCAAAATGGTGAACAATTAAACAAATTTTACCACAGGCCAATTGGTACAACAAGACTTAAGTTCATATGGCATATTTCTGGTAATGATATTATCACTGCACTTCTAAACGAAGACTAAAACACAACGTTCAACATTGAAATAAATGTGAGGTATCATACATTTTTAAAAAGATTAATAAAAACAAGTAAGATGATTATTTACCCAATTATTCCAGTTCAGAGTCTCGGGTGGCAAGAGCCTATTCTTACTCAGTATGGAATGCAGGAACAAACTCTGGACAGGATGCTATTCCATGGCAGGGCACAACCACATTCACTCACATTGGGACACACAGTGGGGAAATGCCAATTAACCAGACTTGCACATCTTGGGGATGTGAGAGGAAACAGGAGTTCCTGGGGAAAACCCATACAGATATGGGGAAAACATGCAGACTCTACACAGACGGTAGCCCTGTCCAGGAATCAGTGTTTATTCTCATCTACATTATAGCAAAACAACACTGGACAAAACAACTTTATTTGAGGACCTTTTTAACTTGTACATCTTTGGGAAAATCTTTTAACTTCTATTACCCATAATGTTCTTCTCAGTAAAAGTGTGTTAAGAACACATATTTCAGGAGGTCTTTTGAGACAATCAAATGTGGCAATGCATGCAGTATTAATAACTCATAAGGCATTTTATACAGTATGTTCTTAGTAATCTATTTTTAATTGCAAATTGCTTTATAAAATAATCTGATTACATTCAGCATAAAAGATGACACATTTCACTAATACTGTGAAGTTCAAGTGATATAAACACTTAGAAATTGTCTGCTCTGTTATTGCAGAAAACATCTAGAAGTATCTTGCTGATTGAAAAATGTTTTTAAGGTGCTGGAATACTGGTACCTCTTGCAGATTTGTCTAGCATTACCCAGTGTTTGTGATTGTGGAGTAATATTAGTGCAATAAGTATGCAAATCTTTTAATAACTGAATAGAATCCTTCTCTGAACAATTTCTCAGGTGTTATTGCTGTTGCTATCTTATTAAATATTCAATGCCATCTATTATAACCTATACAGAGTCAAATAATAAGCTTACATAAACTAATATTTAATATAATACTAATAAATTTAAGATGATATAAAGCAGAATAAAATAACATTTCAGAATAAAAAAGACTTTGAAGCTTCCCTGTATTACTTGATAAGATTTAGGTACAGTCTCAAGAAAACATTTTTTTCCCTTCTTCTGCATCAGCTCATCTACAAACCAATTTATTTCTGAAATAGGCCCCAGGGGTAGGCTGGTTGGTGACTGTAATGGGGAATATCTGACTGGCCACTCAAGGAAATTGCTATAGACTTTTAATCTTATTTTGATTAAGTTCTGTGCAGATTGTGTCTGCCAGGCTAGCACTAAGATTACTGTTTCTGAGATCTTTTGGCTGCTATCAGACTGGACTCAATTTTTTTTTTTTTTTTCTATGTTTTCAAGGTTAAGTTGAAACAGTATTACCCCATTATATATAAATGGTAAAGGTTTAGGTTTTGCCTTGTGTTACAAACTAGCATGTTAACAAAAATACTATATTTAACAAGTTGCAAGTTTATGAAAGTCATTGTTTTTGAAAGAAAGTTTTAGATTAAAAAAAACAAAAGAAAGGAAAACAAAAATCCTTTAAGGGGAAACAATGTCTTTATGTGTTTAAAGTTTCAAAAGATAATTTATAAGGAAATCAAATATAGTTAAAAATAACTAATCAAAGATGAATATTTAATGTAGAGGAGCATGGATATGGATAATCTGTAGGATATTTTATTTATTATTTTCTTTCAGCAAAGATCTAATTGAAATTAGAGAAATGATGTGCTTTATTCCAGAACCATCACAATAGAAACAATAATATGTTGCTTTTCATCTTGTATTGGATAAACACTATTCATCTCATCAATCCATTCCTCTTTGCTTCTTCAATTAAAATTCTTGATATTATATAAATATCTCCCTCTCCCCTCTGCAGTGTAGGAGAATCAGGGAAATCTCATCCCATCTCCTGAAACAGAGATATACCTTGTACCTTGCCAATGATAGCAACTTCTTTTCCTTTGTCGAGATATAATAGAAACCCCAGGTTGACAGCATTTAGTTCATGATATCACTTCCAGATTGATATTGGTGGAAAGGTGATTTAATCTGGCTAAATCAGATGCAAGAGATATACTTGTGTTCTATTATTAGAATATAAATTTCTTGTCTTTCTGTATATGAATAGTAAAGCATGCTGCAACAATTGTTCTTATCAGCAAAGAAAACTTCTGATAAGCACCTGGAAATAAGGCATCTGGAAGCCCTCATTCCTCAGGACATGATAAAAGAATTCATTATTATTTAAAAATGTTAGGAGCCAGGATTACTGTTACTTGTCTTGAAAGCATGTTGACATTTCCATTGTTCCATATGCCTTGTCAGGATGATCTCTGGTTTAGGGAAAACTTTTCAGCTATCTGCTCTAGCACACTGGTGTGAAAGATGTGTTAAGAGAGAGGTGATAGCTTGATACTTAGTGCTGTTAGACATCAGGTGGTTCTTAGGTAACTAGAATCATCGAGTCACTTTTTTTCAGTCATGAGTAGTATGCTCTACAGTAATTATTAATTTATATAAATGCTGTAGATTTGAAAATGATAGTGAAGTGCTAATCCAGAGTGTCTGATTTATAATGAAGAGCAATTTAATGGATCATAGTTAAGTTGGCAGGAGTATTCTAGTTATCTCTCCAAGTAAAATAATTTTAAATATTGTCCACACTAGGAAAAAAACCTAACTTCTTTCTCCGTATCTTTAAAACTCCACATATGAATGAGATCATGCAGTGCTTGTCTTTCTGTGCCTGGCTTATTTCACTTAACAAAATGTCCTCCAAGTTCATCCACCTTGCTAAAAATAACAATATTTTATGGATGAATATTGTTCTGGTGTGTGGGGGGGGGGGGGTGGATAGATAGATGATATAGAGATATATAGATACATAGATATACAGATACGTAGATAGATATACATTTATACACCAGATTTTCTTTATTAATTTATTGTTACATGAGCATTTAGGCTGATTCCATATCTTGGCTATTTTGAATGATGCTGCAGTAACCATGGGTGCAGATGTCTCTGTGACATACTAATTTTGTTTTCTTTGATTATGTACTCAGTAGTGGGATTGCTGGGTCATATAATAATTCTCTCTTTTATTTTTTGTGTAACCTCTATACTATTTTTCATAATGGCTATATACTCTTTTATATTCCCATCAACAGTGTATAGGATTCCTCTTTCTCCACATTATCGTTCCATTTGTTATATTTTGTCTTCTTGATAATATCTATTTAAACTGGGGTGAGGTAATATCTCATTGTGGTTTTGTTTTGCATTTTTTTGAGGGTTAATGATGTTGAACATTTAATAATATATATATTTTTGGCCATTTGTGTGTCTTCCTTTGTCCATTTTTAAATCAACTTTTTCTTTTGCTATTGAGTTTTTTGAGTTCCATATATATTCTGGATATTAAACCTTGTTAAATACATAGTTTGCAAACACCTTATCCTGTTCTCTAATTGTCTCTTCATTTTATTGATTGAGAACAAATGGGTTAATTGTGCTATATAAGTGCAAGCTTTGTCTAAAGGAATATGTGTTCTTTGAAGACAAATGTCCATTTGTCAAGCTCCCCAGTACTTTCTTTTATGTGGGAAAGCCAATATAGGACCTTTCCATTTTGAAGCTGTTTGTGAGTAGATTTTTCTCCTCCCACCACCTGGAAGCTAAAATGTAAACCAGAGACTCAAGAATGGTTGATCAGTCATTCATTCCTTGTATTTTTAACCTTGCAAGGTAAGAAGTAGGCACAGAGTCTGAAATTATTCCTGTCAGACGGATAGATTTTTGGAATCCAGTGGTAAAGCAGGAAGTGACAAGTTAAGCAGAGCCCAGCAGCATTCCGGAAAGTGCCTGTGCATGCTTTGCTAGCAGTGGCCAGTGGTCATGATTGACAAGACAGCAGCCGCATGACAAGCAGAACTTCCTTTTTCTGATATTGGTTCTGACTTGCTCTCTAATTCCTGCCTTAGCCTGGCTCACTTGTTGTTTTGTCAATTCCAAGAGCTGTGCTGTGCTTTTCCAATGCATTCATTTTTTGCTTGATTACAATTCCTAGTAATTTATATTGTCTTCAAACTACCACCTACCCAAAATAATGATCAAATATAGCTAAAACACTAAATTAAGTAAATGTACATTGTTTTCCTTGCGGTAAGAATTCTCTAAGCCTTTCTTATTTTAATATGCATCATGAGCCTCCAGTTGAGGCAATGTGCAGCACATTTTGAGAGACATAATCTACCTGTTGGAATCTTAACATTTAGAACAGATATATTTATCAGTGTATAATTTTTGGATTATCAAATCTGGGAATAAAATTGAGCTCTTATATGAAATAAGAGGATTTGTATATGCTTGTTTTTTTACTCCCCATCTCACCAGCTACTTCTTTATGGATGATAGTTATCCCACTTGATGGAACTTTTCTCTTTTCATCCATTCTTTTTTTATTTAAAGTATTCCCTCTCCTAGGATGTAAGTTTCAATAGAATGAAATGTTGTTATTTAATGGTAATAAGTCTTATTTTCAGGCTGCTTTACAGAATTTTGCTTTGTCTTTTGTTTTCTTCATTGTACTTTCCTTACTCCACTCAGAATTTGTTGACCTGCTTAAATCTGCTTATATCTGTCTTTAATCAGTAGTAAAAACATTCTCTATTATCGCCTTAGTTATTGCCTTTGTCTCTCTTTTCCTGGTAAAGTTTAGACATATATTAACGTTTAACTCTATCCTTTATTGTCCGGAGCCATGAGGCCCGGAATTAGCCGACCTCTGTTGCTTGATCTCCGCAAAGCGGAGACAACATGGCACATTTCCGGGTTCTTTATTATAAATTGTTCCCGCGCGCGCCCAAAGCTTTTCCCGCGCGCGCCTAAACTTTTCCCGCGCGCGCCTAGACTTTTCCCCCCCGCGCGCGCCAACCTTTCCCGCGCACGCGCAAATATTTTCGCGCCCAGGAAGATATGCAGCCTACGGTGCAGGCGCGATCCCGCGCCCGGGAAAATTACAAACCCACGGCGCATGCGCAATTGTAATTTGAGAGAACCCGGCCCCCCGTCACCGCCCTGGCCCAACCTCTTCCCCTGCCAGCCTATATAAGGCATTGCACTGCCACCATTAAACGAGACTTGATCAGGCTATTTGTCTTGTCTCCATTTCTTGTGTTTTCTTGTCTCCTCCATTCCCACTCCCCCTTCCAGGGTCCGTTCTACTGTCCTGCAGGTCGGGACACTTTATGTCTTGAAACTTTTCTTCAATAATTTGTTTTCTTTCTTCCTACTGCACTTGGTTAATTTTCTAGTAGTTCTCTGTTACTTCTAGCAGGTATTTCCTTTCTAAATCTACCATGATCATATTTGTATTTCCCTGTGTGCATCTTTAAGCGTATATTTTGTTCTTTAACTTCTGTCTGATACTTTTATTATTTAAATTTTTTTCTTGTCTGTCGATTTGTTTCTGAATGTTCTGTTATCCTTAACAATATGCTGATTCTTCTCTGTGTATGTTTGTCTCTCTATCTCTCTCTAAACACATGCACACACACACTCTCTCTCTCTCATGCACACTATATTGCATACAAATGATTTACCAAAATAATTGACTTCATTTTTTAATACAGACTTACAAGTTAGTTACTTTTATATTCACGTTACAGTTAAGGAAACTGAGATTCACAGGGAATAAATGACTTGGCCAAGTTTATATACCCAAATAGTGTCAAGATAGTTTAAGAGCACTTTGGGAGGCTGAGGCGGGCGGATCACGAGGTCAGGAGATCGAGACCATCCTGGCTAACACGGCGAAACCCCGTCTCTACTAAACATAGAAAAAATTAGAGACTCCGTCTCAAAAAAAAAAAGATTACTTTCTTGTCTACTATGGAGATAAGATCCTCCAGAAGCTTTGCTTA
Organism: Piliocolobus tephrosceles; assembly: GCF_002776525.5. Lineage (NCBI taxonomy): Eukaryota > Metazoa > Chordata > Mammalia > Primates > Cercopithecidae > Piliocolobus > Piliocolobus tephrosceles. Next base: position 12,126 of record NW_022316830.1, read on the forward strand.
TGCAAGCATTACCCATAACAGATCATCTTAAATCAAGGTGAAAATATGAGTGTCTGAAAAACTCAGATTTGGTCCCAGTCTTCAAGTATGTTCAAGGGCTGGTTCTTGTATTCTCCTTCATTGGTGTATATTAACCTTATGATTCTGGCTTAGAATAGCAAAAGTCTCTGGACAGACTCTCTGCATTTTGTCAGCCATAGACTTTAAATTTTAGTTTTTTGTTGTTGTTGTTGTTGTTGTTGTTTATCTGACAATTCTATCTGAACAAAAGTTAACTTGACTTGCAAGGAAAAGTTCCTCAAATTCAGTGATAGTTTTCCTCTTTGAGCTCCCATCTTCTTTAACTCTTATTATTGTTTTCTGGTAGCTCTGTTCTGCTTCTTCTTTTGACTTCCATTGAATTGGGTAACTTTTTTTTCCCTCTTACTGATGTACATAAGTGACTTAAAGTATATCAATATCACGATATTCTCTATAACACACAAATAACTAGCATAAGTAACTTGCATTTAGACAATTTAGTCTAAATACAAGTTCCCTGTCCTATTTTGTAGGTATTTGAATGTTGTTTAAAAAAAATACAACCAAGACATGTTAAATTTAACTAAGTTTATTCGACCAAGAAAAAGTTTTGAGAAATAGGCACCATCTCAGAACAAAGATTGTTCAGCGTGACTCCACTTCCATAGGGGTGAGATGTATTTATAACCAGAACACAGAAAATTATATTCAGTTTCCCTGATTGGTACAATTCAATATTTGCCTTATTTGGGTATAATTTGGCAGCATTCAGCCTGGAATTGACTAAAGGTTTGGTTGCTATGATTGGTTGAGGCTCAGTTGCTTGGTTACAAGGCTATACATCTATGTTAGCTTACAACTTGTTTACACATCAAGTTAGGGTACAATCACTACGTATGGATGCCACTTTGGGCCAAACTTCATTATGCAAGTAAAATGGACACTCTGAGCCAAACTTAGCTCAGCTTAATGTTCTCTAGTATTTGTTTTACTGTATCGTATTTGTTTGATTCAATATAGCAAATGCTTCTTTAGACTTACCCACATGTTTATATATATTACTGTTTTGCCTCCATTGAATATGCCTTCTACTTCTGAATTTGTGCCAGAATTGACTAGCAGACCCTGTGAAAACATCATGCTCTTTGACCCATTTCGAACACTCAGGTATGTCTGTGCTTTTAGTTCCTCTGTTCATCATTGCTTCTACAGTTCCCTGATGCTTTAAAAAATATGTGACTTTTATAATTTATCCATCTTTTTCTTGTCATTTTAATAAGAGTATGTGTCTTATACAACTACACCATTCATCCCAGAAGTAGAAGCAAACTATTATAATCCCATTATTTTTATTCTTACTATTCTCTTTCTAGAATTTCTTTTAGATATTTCTTGGATAGTTTTATTCAATCCTCCATGTCTTTCAGCTTATCTTATGCTCTATCTTTTGTTCATATTCTGCATTCGGGATAATTCTTCATCTTCACGTTCTAGTTTGTTGAAATCCCTTTTGTGACTATAAGCTGCTCTTTAAAAAGGTCCATAATGCCTAAGATGTTTATTATCTTGTCCTTTGCAGAAAAAAGTTTTCAGCTTTTGCTCTGGAATGATTTTATATCTCTTGCCCCAAACTTCCAGTGTATCAATGGACAGAAAATAATCTATATGTTAATTTGTTAATTTGATGGTTCATGGTTCAAGGCTGTGCAATTTGTAAGTTTGAAGCCAAACAACACATGATGGATAGCCTTGATGTTACAGATTCTCAGGGGAGAATATATATTTGTTTTTCTACAAATTGTTCTGGTATTTACAGACAAACTTCGTAATTATACTGTGTTGGTTAATAAGTATTTACTCTTTCAATCTAGGTCCAGCTATGCGTCACCTCTTCACTGATGAGCTTTAATAAAATCCGAATTTATAAATTGCTGGGTCTGTCTCTCTTGCCATCCAGAAAACTCAGAGAAACTGGTCTTGCTGCTTTTAAGTGTTGCCTGTGTTTCTGGCATTGGTTATTTTCTTTGTTTTCCTATAGTTTTAGGTATACATATGTAATGACATCTCCAAAATTCATCAATATTAGCATTTGTTATTAAGATTTTTCAGCTAACTGGCTTACCATATGGCCTAAATCTGATTCTAAAGTCCAAGTTTTACTTTCTAAAATTTAAAAACTGTTTACTAATAAGCATTAGAAAAATATTTCAAAGAAGAACATTTTGATAAATATGATTATACAACATTCACTGAGGTAAATAACCGTTGCATAATCAAAGGAGTTTCATTTGCATATATACCATGAGATGAAAGCCCATAATAAATACTGACTTTTAATAAAATAGATCAGAAATAGTATCTTGTGTAAATAATCTGATTAGAAAATAAGTACCCCTTAATTAGTAAAATTCAATGAGAAGGCAGGATTTTCATTTACATGTGATCAAATAACTTTTTTTTACAATATCTTTCCCATTTGAATTCTTTAATAAAATACATCAGAAATAGTGTCTTGAACAATCTGATGTAACAATAAGTACCCCTCTAGTAAAATTCAAAGAGAGGATAGGATTCTCATTTACATATGATCAATTACCTTTTTTTTTTTAACAATACCTTTTGCCTTTTGAATTATTTATTGTTTTCATTTAAGAAATGTGGAAATCTGTAACAAACTATATTCTCAATCATGTTAGAAAAAGTATATGTAATATGTAGTTTTTTAAAGTCCAGTGGGTAAGCATTTGACTGAGTTTTGAAATAATAATTTCCTAACAGTTTCTCAGTATGTTTCCTCTAGACAAGAGAAAACTCTGCAATTATAAGATTCTTAATTTACCCTGGTAATTTCATAAGAAAAATGATTAATTACTTTGAGCAATCAGTTATACAGATAATCATGGTTCTTTATTTAAACCACAAAAAATAGAAAGAAAGCAGAGAGGCTTATGCATAAAACATAAAGAAAAATTCAGTCATTTAGTAAAAATGAAATCAGTGTTAAAATATTTCTTTTGACACAATCAGTTAACTTATATTTTAAGTTCAACTAACTGTTGACACAGCAATGGAATTTGAAGTGAATATAGTATTTTAAAAAATAAATGGTGTATTTAGAGTGTTGACATTTAGAAAATGCTAGTTTTGTGAAATTTGCAATGTGTTTTAGAATTATAAATGCTAAAGTAAATGAATGCATGATTATATTTAATATAATAAAAACAGAGTAATTTTTTAAGTTTTGACGACCCAAGGCAGGGTTCTAAGTATTCCCTTTTCAATCAATTTTACAGCTATCCTAACTCAAAACTGCTTCAACTAATAATGTGCATTTATATTAAAAATGTAATCCATGGCTCTGAACCCTGGCTTCCTAGTAGAATCACATGGTAAGATTTTAAGTAATACTAATTTCTTGGCTCTACTAAAGTCCAATTAATCACATGGTAAGATTTTAAGTAATACTCATTTCTTGGCTCTACTAAAGTCCAACTAAAACTTCAGAACTTCAGTTTTTAGAAAGAAGTGTGGGCAGCTTGAAATGTTCCATATTTTTCTAAGATGTGGCTAAGATTAAGAACCAGTAAGCACAGCAGTCAGAATGGCTATTATTAAAACGTCAAAAAATAACAGGTGCTGGCAAGGTTGCAGAGAAAAAGAAACACTATACACTGTTAATAAGAATGTAAGTTAATTCAGCCATTGTGGAAAACAGTGTGGTGATTCCTCAAAGACCTAAAAACCGCACTACCATTAGACCCAGCAATCCCATTACTGAGTATATACCTAAAGGAATATAAATTGTTCTATTATAAAGACACATGCACCCATATGTTCACTGCAGCACTATTCACAATAACAAAGACATGGAATAGACCTAAGTGGCCGTCAATAGTAAAGACTGGATACATAAAATGTGTAACATGTATGCCAGGGAATACGATGCAGCCATAAAAAGAACAAGATCATGTGTTTTGAAGGAATATGGATGGAATTGAAGGCCATTATTCTTTGCAAATGAATGCAGGGACAGAAAAAACAAATGCCACATGCTCTAACTTATAAGTGAAAGCTAAATAATGAGAACACATGCACACAAAGAAGGGAACAATAGACATTGGAGCCTACAAGAGGGTAGAAGGTGTAGAGAGGTAGATGATCTGGAAAAATAACTAATGAATACTAGGCTTACTGCCTGGGTAATGAAGTAATCTGTAAAACAAACCCCCATGACGCAAATTTATTTATATAACAAACCTGCACATGTACCCTTGAAATTAAAGGTTAGACAAAAAGAACCAGTGAACATTTCTAGGCTATATTTAGTAAGCACCAACTGCACGTACTTAACCTATACAAAATGCCTAAAATATAGATGGTAAAAAATATGCACAAGAGTGTTATAGAACAATAATTCAGACATAGCAGTTGTTTTTATTTAAGAATAAATTTAAAATTCAGAATTATAATTATATACTCTTAAAGAAAACACAATCAGATTAATTTTGTACAAAATATGTTGTGCTAATTTACACACTTTTTTGATCCCTATTAATAAATATAACTCTGTTAGATGGCTTAAAAACAATCTTTACATTGCTTAGAGAAAGTTCAATATCAATTGTGTATTTAAATTTTCTACTTGTATGACAAAATGCTATTTTTCCGTAACTTTGGGTAAATAATTTTATGGTGTGATGAAACTGATCTGATGTTTTGAAAAAAGGCATGATTTTTTAATGAAATATAGAGGAGTTGTAATTTTAGTTATTCACTGTTGCACAAACCTGGCTTCATTTGAAAAAGGCTGTTGGATAACCTTTATCTTTTACCAGCAACTTCTTATTCTGATCCAAAATATTTGGCTTTTAAAATTCTCCTGATTTAATTATTTGTCTTTATATTTAAAATATCTTCTGTGATATTTCACTTCCGATTTTTTAAATATTTTTACATAAAAAGAGATGAAAACTGATATTCCTGATTTGTAAGAGAGGATTTTTATTGCCCTGTTAATTTGGAAATAAAAACATGCAATAATATGATTTTCAAATGCTGAAGTGAAGCTCTAGTAATTCAACTGAAAATAGCATTATGAATAAACTAGACTGTGGCAACTCTTTAACATAATAAAGGAGGACATCAACAGACCAGAAAATTGATGAATTTTGGAATATATGAAGCATGTTGTATCAAATTGCCAGAGAAACTAATGATTTTCTGTTACTGAACTTAGGTCACAAAGCCTACTGCCTGCTAAACGGCAAGTGGACCTGTTTCTCTAAGAATGGCCTGAAACTTCACAGTATTCAAGAAGAAATCATTGCCAGCAAAAGCATTTCTGGGTAGTAGGAAAGAATACAAGTAAATAGTATTAGCCCAGAAGTTTTAATAATATTCTTCGCTGGTTGAAATTCATGTTCAACATGATGTAAATTACTTGATAAACAAATTAAGAACTATGCTACTACAGACTCCAAATAAGAAGCAAGAAAAATGAGAAGTAGTACATCAAAGGAAAATCTTATAAAACAGCTGCACAGAAGATAAATTATTTTTCCAGGAGTTTTAACTATAGTTGCTTTTTTTTTTGTTTGCTTTGCTGCTTTTTTCTTAATAATTGTTTTAGTAAGCTCAGTCTGTTATGTAAAAATAAAATAGGCACTGGCCTGAACAATAGACATTTATTTCTTATAGTTCTTGAACCTGGCAAGTTTGAGGAGGGTCGTATTCCCAGCTTTCAAACGGCTGCTCTTTTCCTGTGTACTTACATAGTGAACAGAAAGTGTTAGCTCTCTGGTCTCTTCCTATAAGAGCACTAATCCCATCATGAAGACCCCATCCTCATGAGCTCATCTAAACATAATTACTTCCAAAGGCCCCACCTCCAAATACTAACACATTGAGAGTTAAGGCTTCAATGTATTAATTTTGGGGAAACAAGATGCTGTCCATAACAAATATATGTAGTGTGTGCATAAATAAACACACTACAAAAGCAGTGGAATGTAGGCATACTTTAATTTATTGTGCTTTGCTTCACTTGGCTTCACAAATAATGTGTTTTTCACAAATTGAAGTTTTGTGACAACCCTGCATCAAGCAACTTTATCGGCACCACTTTTTAATAGCAGGTGTTCATATGTGCCATATTTGGGTACATCTCATTAGATTTCAAACTTTTAAATTATAATGATATTTGATATGATAATCTGTAACCTGTGACCTTTGATGTTACTATTGTAATTGTTTTGGGCACCATGAACCACATTCATATGAGACAGTGAATTTAATCAATAAATGTGTGTGTTTTGACTGCTCCGCCAACTTAGACAATTAGTTTTAGATCTTTTATTTAGACTATGAGAAAATTTTAAACTATAAATATGCCAGGCCTGGTGGCTCATGCCTGGAATCCCAGCACTTTGGGAGACTGAGGTGGGAGGCTTAATGGAGGCCAGGAGTTCAAGATCAGCCTGGGCAACATAGTGAGATCTTAACTCTACAATTGAAAAAAAATAGCTAGGTGTGGGCATGGTGGCACCTGTCTGTATTCCAGCCACTTGGGAGGCTGAGGCAGGAGGTTTGCTTGAGCCCAGGAGTTTGAGGTTGCAGTGCGCTATACAATGAGCTATGGTGGAACTACTACACTCCAGCCTGGGCCATAGAGGAAGGCCCTATCTCTAACTGGAAGTCCAAAGAGGGATCTACTCCCAAGACTATTAATTTAATAGCACAATGAATTAATCAAGAGTAGAATATTTTTCTCATCTTCCTTTGTAGTCATATTTTATGTGGACTTTTTGTTTAAGTAATCTCTCCTTATGGACAGACAATGATTCCGGAAATACCACAAATTATTCTCAAGGAGAAAAGAAGAGGTTTTTGTTTTTGTTTTAGAAAATGTTACTTTCTTCAGCAGCTCTTGGCAGACCTACTCTCACATTTTCTTGACTAAAAATAGTCATAAAAAAAGTCAATCACAAACAGGTGAATTTAAATTGTCATGGTTTACCTACAGTTAACAAGCTTTATCCTCAGAGGTAAGGATAGGGTTGCTTTCCTGAATTTTAGATATGTGGAAATATTTGGAGGTCTGTCAATAAATGAACAAGTATGATGGATATAGTGCTTACCATAGAATATATCAAAGACACATATTCTGAAAACTCTAAGTTCAATAATATGCCAGGGGTTCCCAAGACCACTTGAGACCTGGTAATTTATTAGAAGTATCTAAGGAAATCAGAAGCTATTGTACTCATTGTTGTAGTTTATTACAGTGAAAACAGTACAGAGATAAGTCAGCTAAGAGAAAAGACAAATGAAGTGAACTCCAGGAGAAACCAAGTCCAAGCTCTCAGGTGTCCCCTCCCAGAGCAGTTGCATGGGGATGTGTTTAATTATCCCAGCAACAATGTGTAAAGTGCAAAGCATTACCAACCAGGAAAACTCGCTGGAGCCTAGTTGTCCAAGGTGTTTACTGGAATCAGTCACGTAGTCATGTAATGCCCATATGACTGACCTCAGCTCCATGACATTTCAGCACAACTGTCTTCCTACACCCAGAGTAAAAACAGGTGTTCACATAAGTCACGTTGATAACATAACCTTGTCTGGTCGAACTGGGAGAGTATGGCCCAAGACTTCAGGAATACAAGAACACCGCAAAATACTCCAAGGGCTCAGAGATGAACTCCTAGACTAAGGTCTAGTCCTGCAGAGGGACCCCACTTTGAAATGTACAGTATTTGAGCAATTCAGGTTAGTCAGGTTAAACCTTTCCATCCATTCCTAAATACTATGTAAGAAATGTAAAAAGCAATGACAAGATAGTTTATTAAATGTTTTTATTGAAATATGCAAGTAGTACACAGTTAATTAATGTTAACAAAGTGATTGTACATATTTCACAATCAAATTCCCTTAAATTGCCATCTGCTTCATCTGCAAGTAGCTATTATTCTGATTGCTAATAACATATACTTTTTTTAACCTATTTTTGAACTTTTATGATAGAATTAAACAATATATACTCTTTTGTGGATGGCTTCTCTTACTCAAAATTGTGTTTGAGGGAGTCATCAAAGCTCTCTTGGGTATACCATTTATCTTTCTTGCTGGATAATACTCCATATATGTATGTGTGTGTGTATATATATGTGTGTATATATATATGTATGTGTATATGTATATGTATGTATGTGTACATATGTGTATGTATATACGTGTGTGTGTGTGTATATATATGCTATGATGTGTTTATTTTACTCTTGATGGATAACTGCAAAACCTCCAATTTAAGCCATTATGAATAATTCTTTAATAAACAATTTTGTACATTTGCTGAATATATTTATGTGTTCTTGTTGGATGATAGTAGCAGAATTATTGGGTCATAGGGTATGCATATACTTAATTTTAACAGATAAGGTCAAATACTTTCCAAATTCATTTTAACAATTATAGTCAACCAGCATTGTTTTAGAATCCTAATTGCAGGGTCATTTTGGATTAGTTTGTCTTTCTCTTATTGATTTTAATGGGTCATGTTAGGCTGTAAATAAAGTTATTTATGCATAGTAAGAACTTTCTCAGCAAATTTTACTCAAACTTTGGCTCTCTGCTAAGAACTAGTCCTGGAAATTAATTCACGGAAAGAAGATGGTTAGGGTCCATACTGAGAGATTTACCTCACTAGGGATATATATTTACATTTTAAGAGAAGATGAGACTCAGTAGATACACGCCAGAAGTTACAAAGCTGGAGACTCTACTGTTATCTTTCCCTTGGAAACATTTATTTTTATCCAAATGGTTAGAGTAAGAACTCAGAATTTTTTCCATTTTGTGACTATGGAGACACACTCAGAAGGGGGTCAGAGCAACTGGGTCATTCTTCCTCAAAAATGCTCAGACTCCTTTTTCTAGAGTTCTTTGCCTACAGCAGATCCCCTTACATGTAGGACATCTGGTTCTCAACACATCACCATTGCAGAATTAGGGGAAAGGAGAGCTTGGTTAAGGGTAGTTGTTTATTTCCTTCTCCACAGCCTCTGGTACCAAGTACTGCATGGCATACATCTCACAGCATTCTCTGCCTCTGCATCTTTGTGCTGTGACAGTGGATGAATCTATGGAGTGAGCAGTGGAAATACTCTGAACTGCTAGAAACAACTTCATTTTACATGGAAGTGGCTTTAAATCAAACACATTAACCTCAATGAACCGAAATTAAATATGTTTCTATTCAACTTCCCCTTAGCTGAATACTAAAAGTGCTGTAGGCTGGACCCGCACTACCTGATAGGGAGATCAATGATTAAAGGGAAATGGGAGTCAAAATAGGTGTGGTCTTTATTATTTTTAATTAAAACCTCGTACATAGCAAATTTTGCAAAACTCATATGACCCTGAGAAAGACCCATACACATGAAAGGTCTTAAAGATTTAACTTTCTTAGCTTTAAGGTAAACTTGCCACTGGATTTTCCCATTATGCCTATTCCATAAAGAAATTAAATAATCATATATTTCATTGTATAATTATACTAAATTGATCTCAACACATTTTCTTAGCAATATATACCAACATTGTTTCCAATATTGTTTATTACAAATGATGCTACAGTTGAAATCTTTATATCTGAACCCGTGTGTGTGTGTGTGTGTGTGTGTGTGTGTGTATTTATTCTGTGTGTAACACTGATTTTATTTATTTGTATAGATCTGGAAGTGGAAATGCTGTGACATAAAATAGAGGCACAGCAAATTATGCAAGATATCGACAAACAACATTGTTTCCAAGTTTTTGTTCCCTTACAATCCTTGCCATTTGACAATTTCTCAAAATCTCATGTTGCTTAACATTTAGTAGTTTAGTAATTATTTTAAATCTCAGAGATTTTACCTAACTGATATCAGGGTCTTAAAAATTTGTTTATATAGATTTTTGCTTCCCTTAAGTGTCTTTGAAGAAATAACAATACGCAAAAGTATCGTTGCTCTTCTTCATGTTAAAACTATCTTAAACTCTTTTCCAGAGGAAAAAATAAAATAGAAGCCAGTGAAGGTCTTTTGCTTGGTGATTACATATATTGAATACCTGTGTAAGTTAAATACATTGGGAGAAGGAAATATACAAAATTGTACCTAGATTATATCATGACATCATGTATATATGTAAATAAGTTAATTTTTGCAATCGCAACATAGAGAAAATGTTATTTTAAACGAATAAAATGTAAATAGAACATAAAATAATATTTCAACATATTAAATTTAGAAGTAAAAACCTTAGACATACCTGAAAATCTTAGGTAAAAAGTCCAGATTATGATAACTTGGCTTTAATAAACTAGGAAAGAAATGGATAATAGTACACAAATTTTCAGCATTGTAGGTATTATTTTCACTGGTTGTAGGATCAATGCACTTGGTTTAAATAAGGGCTCTGATAATTTAATTAATTAATTAAATTCATTTTTGTTAGGAAAATAAATTCATTTCTAGACACAGAATATTTTACAATTGAATCATATTTCAAAAAAGAATCACTGTTTTTTAATGAACAAATGTCACATAAAGAAATCTTTTCAAAAAATGCTTCAAAAACTTAAATTTGAAATATATACAATGGATCCACAAGGTATCTAATAATTTTTATTTTTACCAAGCTCATGAGTAAATTAGTTAGCCCTGACACAGTTTTGGAGAAAAAAACAAAGTGTTATAGTTTCTTCATCTGTAAAATATGTATGTGGTAAATGATTGAGCAAATATATAAACTTAAGCAGTTTGATCCTAGAGCTTGTTATCTTTAAGAATATGGATTATTGAGAAGTACTTCATCAAGTATTCATCACACAGTATGTCCTTATTTAAGATTAACTATGGTTGTAATCATAATAAAGTATTTTGAAAATTCTTTTGAAAACTGTGTCTTAATAAATTATAGATTGAACACTGAGATAAGATGGAGTTATCCATGATCTTTAAGACAGCAAAATGAGGTCTTGAAATTAAAATTGAAATGAGTATAATACGCATATATTGATTTTATGTTGGTCTTTTATAATCAAATGTGATTCAAAAAAATGAAATTGGTATAAAAGTTCTCCACATCTTCTCAGCCACTCTACTTCATTTTCTAAGGGAATTTCATTATGTACTTTTATTTTATTTCTTGTTATATAGGAGTATCCTTTCCTCAGTTTCTTGACTTGCTTCTGCTCTCTTCTTCTATGCCTATCCATCAATTTCCAGGGCTCAGTTTTTAACAGCCTAATGTATGTTTTTGGCATTTTTCTCCAATACCTATGACTTAATATTCATGGCTATATATAAGAGTATAAAATATTTTGTACTCAGTGTATACACATTTTCTTTATATCACTTTATCGTTCATCCATAACTCAATGGAAATCCCTTTAAGAGAATGTGAATAGCTCTAATTGGTTTTCAATGTCTGCCTAACATTTCATGTTGAAAGCTATCAAAAATTATTCAATAGAAGAATTTTGCTAGCAATATATCATTAACATTCTAAAATATTTTTTTGTAATCTAGACTTTGATGGGAACAAACCTTAGAACAAACTGGTTCCAAGGTTTCTTGAAGGGGAGTTGTGAAAAAAAAAATGAGGAAATGTATGCTTTTTGAATTTGTCAACTTATTGAGGAGGGGTAAATAGAGAAATTAACTAATTTGCTGAGAGAACAGATGGTATTTTTATTTCAAATAGTACTTGAAAATTATGCATCTGTGAGGTCAAAAAATTGAAGATACCCCTTAATAAAGAAAAAAGAGATAGATCTTCCAAAATAACAGGATGTAGTAGAATGAATTAAAAAATGTATCAAATAAGCAGCAATAAAGTAAAAATATTAGAAAAGTAATGTTGAATAGTTGTCAGATGGAAGGATATATTTGAGCAAATATTTTGTCATCTAGCAAACTAGGTGACAAAAAGGTAATATTTATACATTACATAGATGTTTTTTGTATTTATTTATTTATTTAGAGATATAGTCTCGCTTGTCACCCAGGCTGGAGTGCAGTGGTGTGATCTCGGCTCACTGCAACCTCCGCCTCCCGGGTTCAGACAATTCTCCTGCCTCAGCCTCCTGAGTAGCTGGAATTACAGGCAACCTCCACCACATCCAGATAGTCTTTCTTTCTTCCTTTCTTCCTTCCTTCCTTTCTTTCTTTTCTTTTCTTTTCTTTTCGTAGCAATGAGGTTTCACCATGTTGGCCAGGCTGGTCTTGAACTCCTGACCTCGTGATCCACCCGCCTCTGCCTCCCAAAGTGCTGGGATTACAGGCGTGAGCCACCATGCCCGGTCACATAGAGGTCTTAAAATTCACCTGATAAAGTTAGGAGCCTCAAGAAAAAGCAGCAGAGGAAAATAATAGGTAGTTACTATTTAGGGTAAACTAAACTGTTCTAAGGAATACAAAATAAAAATTCCATGTCTTAAAAAATAGTTCTCCCCTCTCGGTCTCTCTCAATTAATATCTCATGAAAGTATTCAAGTCAGAGAAATAACTACCATTAGCCCGTCAGAGGCTTACAGTAGTTCTACTAACTTTAACACTTGGCAACCAAAATTACTCTAAGAATCATCACCCAAGTTAGACAAACAGGCAAGAGAACAAGAAAAAGTGCTTGTATAAGGATTTAAGACTAAGGCTCAGGGACAGCAAATATTCTATTTCCTAAAACGAAGCCAAGGGCACACACCAAGCAAGGAGCCAGGGAAGTGGATAGGTACAGGCAGTCCACAGAAGAATGAATCAAAGTGCTGAATTGCACAGAAAAATCTATTAACATTCATGGGTAGTAAAGAAAATGCCAATTAAAATAACATGGGAATGTCACCAGAAAAACCATCAAATAGGTAACATTTAAAGATAACTATAGGATTTATTGCTTCTAGTGTTCTCTCACATATTTCTGGTGAAGAATAATTTATTATAGATTTTTTGAAAGAATCTGACAATTTATATTGCAATTAATTGTACTTATGCCATATGACCAAACAATGTAACTCCTAGGCTTTTTGCTTATATGGCTAAAATCATATGCACAATAGTGGTTATTACATTCTTTAGTCCAATAGCCATTAAATTCCTTGTACCCTTAAAATCTAAAAGTTCACAGAGAGAAGACCTCTCCCTGACTTGTAGAATCTCAATACACTTATCTTGAAATTTCACTAAGTGTTAGGTGAAAGAGTTCATTTGGGATTATCACAGTATGATAGTCTTTAGCTGTTGAATTAGAATCCGAATTATAGTTTAGAACAGCAAAGTTTGCTCCCAAGATTTCATGAAGTAAAAATACTAATCGTGATTATATATATAAATACTTGCACATCTAGAATTATCTTTTACCTATAACCAGAATAAATGATAACTCTATTTTTTTAAAAAAGAAGAGTAATTTATTTAGAAAATGAAAAATTTACACTAAAATGGTGACTTAAGTAATTTAAATGGCTATAATTTAAATGGCTATTGATTTATAAAATCAAACTGTATTTCTCAATTTTCAGAGAAAAAATCGAGGAAATCAAATATACCATCTCTTTCTTTTGTCAAGAGATGCTGACTTAATTGACACTTAAATTTATTTTTCCATTAAATAATTTTTAATATTGTAATAATTATAACAAGAGACACAAAATGAAATTTCTGTATATTCATGAAAAATGCTAAAATTATAAAGCAATGTAAATATATAGATTTAATTTCTAATTCATATGATTTAAAATTTTATGTCATTTTATTTTATTTCTTAATTGTTGCTATAATTAAATATTAATAAAACAAAGTCTTTAAAAATTCTGATTTGGCCTTGCAATGTGCGATTAGGACACAAGTAAAAATGCAAACATATAAATAATTCAAAAATAATATTTGAAAAATGTAATCGTTCTTAAAGTTATTGAACTTTCAAAAATTATTGATTAAGTGTTTCGAAACATTTTAGATTATTGTAAAATATTATTTAATTTATATTTAAATAAAAAATGATACACATTACTCAGTAAAAAGAAAAATAGATAATGCTAGTATCAAGAAAAGCAAAACTGAAAAGATGAAAATGTTTTAATATTCAAGAAGCAATCCTGTCTTTTTTACTGAATTAAGGACCTTTCCTGAAATAAAATAAATTATGCTCACATAATAAAGGTATATCTTAATAATTTAAGTGAAGAAATAAAATCTGTAATCACTTTCACTTTCATTTGGAAAATAGTACCTCATAAGTTTTTTCAATTGCAGACTATAAACATAGAAGCACATTTATTAACTTGGCACTATTATATAAGGTGCATAGTGAGAGTTTGTAAAATGGCAAAATCGTTTTTTCTAGTCCTATAATTAATTTATTATCAGAATAGCCTCAGACTCTATACGGATTCATTTTATAAACAGTATTGGTGAAAAATCAGATGTGCTTCTGTTTTTTGTTTGTTTGTTTGAGACTATCACCGTTGAATACACACCAAGCAAAATAGTTAAAGAAAAGCCTTTGGAGTAATGTAGTAAATTCAATAACATGTATACGCGCACACACACACACAAATACACATCCCAAACAACCACAAGAGGAATAAGAAATGTATAACCAGGGTGGGCGCGGTGGCTCATGCCTGTAATCCCAGCACTCTGGGAGGCTGAGACAGGCAGATCACTTGAGGTCAGGAGTGAGACCAGCCTGGCCAACATGGTGAAACTCCATCTCTACTAAAAATGCAAAAATTAATCGGGGCGTGGCACTGTGAACCTGTCAGCTACTCAGGAGGCTGAGGCAGCAGAATCACTTGAACCCAAGAGGGTGAGGTTGCAGGGAGTGGAGATTGTGCGACTGCACTACAGCTTGAGTAGCAGAGCAAGACTCCGCCTCAAAAAAAAAAAAAAAAAAAAAAAAAAAATTACCAAAAACCTCACTAATTCTGTATGTCAGCATTTATTAAAATAAGGATAAGAGAGAGCTACTATAGATATCTCTAAGAAAATAAATAAATGATTATTGAATGTGTAGTTAATCTTCTTTTTGTTTGTCTATTTCTCTTTAGAGCCATGCCCCTGAATTGCATTTGCGGGCTGGATTACCGAGGGCTTCTCTGAAATGGCAAAGGAAATAATGTTTGATTTCAAAATGGCAATAATAGTAGTTATATCAAAACGTGACCTTTGAGAGATTATTCAGCAAATAATACACTTAATGAAACGTGTTTTTAAAGAAATAGAGACTTCAGAAAATATGGTACTGCATATGATTGTTGCCAAATTATTCCATATACTTAATGGTTGTTCGGCACTTTCTGTTTTATAAAGTACTTTCAAATATATCAATTCAGTTAGCTAGTACCTAAATCCTTGATGTAATCACTGTCATATAACATACAAGCAAACTGTGTGTAATGAATCACACTGGAGTTGGAGTAGAAGAGTAGGCGTCAGGAAAGTGGCAGGTGTGTCATTTGGAATAAAGGCTGTTGTGAGAAACGCTCCTTCAGACAGATCCCTCTTCCTAGGTATTTCTGTGGTGAGAAGAGCGAGTGGGGTTTGTGGGGTAGAGTCCGGGACTTGTGCATTCTTAATTCAAGTAACAGCAATTGAATTAAAGGTTTATTCTAACTATAAAGCTATACATTTCTCTCATGACATATTTGAACATATTCTTTTTAAGAAAAGAAAAAAAAATGTAGTGATATAAATGTTCAGGTCCTGAAGTATCTGTAT
>NW_022316831.1:0-2038 GCF_002776525.5 Piliocolobus tephrosceles
CTACGGATGTAACAAAATTACAATTGCACTCCATAAATTTATAGAAATAAAGTAAAATAAATTACATTTTAATAGAGACACTATCAGAGAAATATACCAAAATGACTGGACTGAATTGGAAATGGAAAAGGTAGAAATCTCGTATTCTCTTCAGAGACTATTGCAAATTTGTAAGTATGTACACTAATCACATCAGATGTCAGTTTTAAATACATATCTTCCTCCACTGTGTAGATTTGTTTCAGTATGGAAAAATTTCACAACATATGTAATCAATACAAAGCCATTCCCAGTAATTTACTTTCATTCCATGCTATGTTACTTAGGTTTACATTTACTACTTTAGAAAATATTCTGTACAAAAACTTTTCTTTCTTACAGTGAATTAAATCTCCAACTGCTTTTGTTTTTATCTTAAGAAAGTAAATATTATGAAATAAATGTTTGCAATGTTTTTGCTTAAATAAAGTATTTCTAGATTTCTTTTAATTCATAGTTACGTTGGTTTCTTTACTGATGTTCAAACACAGACTTTTAAAAATTCATATTTTTTTCAAAATGTGTCATTATTTACTTTCTAGTTCAATTTAAAAAGCATTTACCATAAAAATGGCAGCATCTTTTTGTACAGATGCTACCTCTGAATCTAAGCCTCTCTGCAACTGGCAACAGGAAGCTCTAATGCACTTTATCCCTAATAGTTATAAAATATGCAATCATCTGAAATCACATACTGATTTCCACTTCTTTTCTAACTATGGTTATATGTAAACATTTCACTTTCAAAAATAGATCTTTGCCTTTTTATTTAGTTTTTTTTTTTTTTTTTCTCCTTGGTTTGGAAATAGTTTTTATGAAATATTCAAATACAAACATAGTCTGTAAAAGCAAAGTATGGTTCTTTGTCAGCCAAAACACTTTCCCCTAAGCATTTCATTAGTTATACAAGTGATAAATGTTTTTCTGAATGGCAGTTTACCTAAAGTGTTTCAAAATTAGGTGACCATTTGTGCTTTCCAAACCATACAGAACTTCACATTTATTCCTGGGTAAATCACTAATTTCCTTGTTCATCAAGATCAGATGAAATGATATCCGTATGAGATACTTAATTCCTCTGCTATCTATTTTATTATACTTAGTTACTCATCAAAAATAAATATCTGCTATAACAAGTGAAATATATAACAGTGTAGAAGACAACAAGTGTATGTGTTTGCAGTATGTGTAATAGAGTTAAATATATCTAAATACAGTATGTCTATATTAAGGCAATGAACATCAGTTTTAGCTAATCACCCTCATTAAAGCAAAGGGTACTACCATATGTGACATAGTTATCACTGACTGTCTGATACATCTGGTAGCTGAGGTAGCTGACAGGGAAGAGTTTGTGATAGTGAAATTTGTAGAACTAAGATAAAATTACCAAATACATAGGCATTATTAAACAAATTCTCACCAATGACTTCAAAAAATATTGTAACTTCTATTTAATACTTCTTATTTTTAAGCTCAAAAACTCTAAATTGAGTAGAATTTGAAACAGCAGTAAATTTCAGGTTAATGGAAATAAAATCATGCTTGTTATTATTGTTCAATTTCTTTATTAAGTCTGAAGAAACATTTAATTGAATATGACATCTAAGAGTGAGGGACAAGCACTTTTTAAATTTTCTTTCCACTCCTTTTTCTGAAAGCTTTGACACAGAAATCATTTGACACCAATGACTTTTTTTTTTTTTTGGAAACAGGATCTTACTATGCTGCCTGGGCTGAAGTGTAGTGTGCTCATGCAATCCTCCTATCTCAGCCTCCTGAGTAGCTGGGACTACAGGCACATGCCGCCATGCCCAGCTAATTTTTGTATCTTTAGTAGAAACAAGGTTTTGCCACATTGCCCAGGCTGGTCTCCAACTCGTGGGCTGAAGTGATATGCCTCCCAGTGTTTTGTGATTATAGGAGAGAACCACTGTACCCGGCTGATGCAAATGATTTCTATTATTAATATCTAGCAGTTATTCTTCCATCAGATAGC
>NW_022316833.1:0-22429 GCF_002776525.5 Piliocolobus tephrosceles
ATGATTTCTATTATTAATATCTAGCAGTTATTCTTCCATCAGATAGCCGTCTATGTCAAAATAAAGATCATTAGTTACTGAAGGACTGAAAAATCAAAACTCATATTTATGAGGTGCTGTACAACAAGTGTTCTCTTTTAATATTTGACTCAGTAAAAGTGTTTTAAGAAAAATAAGTTCATGATTTTGTGTATATTCTCTAGTGCTTACATTTATCAGGATAGAACTTTTCTAAACTAGGTCAATCTTTTTCCCATATCTATGATTGAATACTTCAGTTAAATAAAGCAATGGTAGATAGCAAACTATGGTATAATTGGCATTTTGGGCGCTTGTTGCAATTAATTGCCAAAAAAAGCATATCTCACCGCAATTGATCTCGCATTTTCCCACTCTAGTTTATTTCCTTCACTTTTTTCTTGGCTTCTGCAAAAGTATTTGTTTTTCCTTTTTTTTTTTTTTTCTTAAAAAAAATTGGAAGAGATTTATTCTAAGCCAAATATGAGTGACCACAGCCAGTGACACAGCCCTCAGGGGGTCCTGAGAACATGTGCCCAAGGTCATCGGGATGCATTTTGCTTTTATACATTTTAGAGAGGCGTGCGACATCAATCAAATACACTTAAGAAATACATGGGATTGATCCAGAAAAGTGGGACAACTCAAAGCAGAGGGAGTTGGCGGGGAGAGGTTGGGAGTAGCAGAGGGGGGTTGGGGGATGGGTGGGTATTGGGGTTTGGGGGTTGCTTCCAGGCTATAGGTGAATTCAAACATTTTTTTTTTTGTTGATAATTGGTTAAGTTTGTTTCAAAACCTGGGATTGATAGAAAGGGAATATTCAGGTTAAGATAGAAGATTGTGGAGACCAAGGTTCTTTTGAAGTCTTATAGTGGTTGCCCGTAGAGAAAATAAATGACAAGTGTTTCCTATTCAGATTTTTAAAAGGTACTAGACTTTTAGTTAATCTCTTTAGGACTGGGAGGGCCATTTTTTTCATATTATAATTTATCTCCTTCATGTCTGTAACAAAGATAGGAAGCGCTATAAAGTATCTTCCCAGTTTCTGCTTAACAGCATCACTGGATTTCCTGGCCCCTGGCTTGGCATATGTTTGGGGTTAGTCTTCTTTCGTATGCTCACAAATTTCTTCTCCCACTGTTAATTTGTATGTCATAAGATGGTTGTTTTGTTCCTTAGTACATTTATGTCAGGTATAATTGTTACTGTAGTAAACAACTATTGTGTAAAACAATGATAAATGAGTAAGAAAGTAAAAAATCAGAAAACAAAACAGAATGTAAATAATTGATAAAGACAAGTCGTGAAAAAATGTCAATTGGATTTAGGAGTCAGACATCTGTAAGAGGTTTATTCGAGGGGATAGGTGTGCTGGCATTTACACACATATTACTTCTGTGTCTCTTCAACTTATTGGTTCATTTCAAAAAACCAAAGCTAAAAATCATAAAATATTCTTTATGTAAAAACAAATAATGTTCAATGAATCCGTAGGTAAATACCTAAGACCTCTGTCACATAGTTGACAAGTATATTTGCATGTAAGTTTTCCAAGTTAAAAGAAAATTTGTAGATGGGCACAGTGACTCACGCCTGCAATCCCAGCATTTTGGGAGGCCAAGGCAGGTGGATCACCTAAAGTCAGGAGTTCAAGACCAGCCTGGCCAAGATGGTGAAACCCCATCTCTACTAAAAATATAAAAAAATAGCTGAGGGTGGCGGCTGGCACCTGTAATTCCATAATTCCAGCTACTCAGGAGGCTGAGGCAGGAGAATCACTTGAACCTGGGAGGCAGAGGTTGCAGTAAACTGAGATCAAGTCACTGCACTACAGCCTGGGCAACAAGAGCGAAACTCCGTCTCAAAAAAAAAAAAAAAAAAAAAAAGAAAAGAAAAAAGAAAATTTGTAGGAGATGGATAAGTAATTTATTTTAGAAACAATCGTTTTTTGTAGAATGATTTGTGCTAAAACAACATTTATCTTTCTATCATATACCGATATCTTAAAAATTTTATAAGGTTTCTTGTCACATTCAGTATTTAAAAATTAGGACTGATTCTAAGTTTTGAGTTTATCATGCATTTGAATATTAGAGATATTATCTCTTATTAATTTCTAGGCTTTGCTGTATTCCAAGCTCAGTCCTGCCTTATCCTTAGTAATGGCAATGAAGTGTGGGTATAGAATGTTCACTATTTTTTTTATGTGCTGTTAAATTTTCATACCTCCTGTGCTATCTTGAAGTCTTACAGTATAGGAATGGTGAGTGGGGGAGACCAGCATAAAACTATTACCTAACTCATGTGGTTTTCACTGGGCAACAGTATCCTCTGAATGAAGAAATGGCTACATTTTATTTATTTATTTATTTTTTCTTTCATGGAGCAAACGCTTGAAAACTGCACGACTGCCGGGCGCGGTGGCTCAAACCTGTAATCCCAGCACTTTGGGAGGCCGAGACGGGCGGATCACGAGGTCAGGAGATCGAGACCATCCTGGCTAACACAGTGAAACCCCGTCTCTACTAAAAAATACAAAAAACTAGCCGGGCGAGGTGGCGGGCGTCTGTAGTCCCAGCTACTCGGGAGGCTGAGGCAGGAGAATGGCGTGAACCCGGGAGGCGGAGCTTGCAGTGAGCTGAGATGTGGCCACTGCACTCCAGCCTGGGCTACAGAGAGAGACTCCGCCTCAGAAAAAAAAAAAAAAAAAAAAAAAAGAAAAAGAAAACTGCACGACTAGGAAACTGCAACTATAGTCCATGTTTCAACATAGTCCATGTTTCTTTGAGTTGGCCACTTACCCTCATCTCCTTAGGTTCAGCAGTAAAGACATGTAAGATTTCTTCTGTTAGGATCATCTAGCCATTCCAAACATTTCTCTCAGATTTGATCCTTTCAAGAAAAATCAACCCAATAAAAATCTAATAAATCACGGTGATCTAACTACCACATTTGGTGTTCTCATCTGATCAAACCAAATTTTGTGTATACATTCAATTCTTAATCCAACCCAGTCTGTTTGCCTAAGTCATTCCAGACAAACTTCCTCTTCGAAGGTTTTAAAGGAATAAGGCAGATATCAATTCTTCAATTGCCCCAGAGGCACGTCACATTCTTTGAGTGCTTTACTATAGTCCCCTTCATTTAGCAATCAGTGAGGCAAACACACTGGCATCATGATCATGTTTTTAGGAACTCTGTACAAAATTCCCTTTGAAAATATAAGTTTTGGAAATGAGTGATGAGCAAAGGGGTTTCATTAGCATTATCACAATCTCTTGATATATCTGCTTGATAATGCAGCACCTATTATTGGGGCCATTAGGACCTTGACTGAAATTCTGGTAAAGGTAAAGAAGCCACATTTAATATTCAGTTAATTTAATTTTTGTTGTTGTTGTTTGTTTTGTTTGTGCTTTGTTTTGTTTTGTTTTGTTTTGTGATGTTGTCTCACTCTGTCCACCAGGCTGGAGTGCAGTGGTATAATCTTGGCTCACGGCAACCTCCACCTCCACCTCCCGGGTTCAAGCAATTCTCTGCCTCAGCCTGGGATTACAGGAATCTGCCACCATGCCCACCTAATTTTTGTATTTTTAGTAGAGACAGGGTTTCATCATCTTGGTCAGGCCAGTATTACATGCCTAACCTCGTGATCCACCCACCTCGACCTCTCAAAGTGCTGGGATTACAGGCGTGAGCCACTGTGCCTGGCCTCAATATTGTTTTTAGTAAATTCTGCTTTACTTGCAGTTAATCCTATCAGGCCGTCTACCATATCCAGTTGTGTCATCAAGAAGATCTATACAGTGATAAGTAACACATGGCTCCCAGGGCTAAACATATTCCTGACACTTATATAAACAGTTTGTCAGAAATTTGACAATATTTTATAATTAAACAATATCTTATTTTACAAGAAAAGATATGGTATCACAATACTCTGAGCAAAGAGTTAATTTGCTTCTCAAACTTCCTAGATAATGAAGTAGTCTTAAAATATTTAACCCAGTATTGGTAATAGTTTCAATATGAGGAAGTGTCCTGAATAGCCTCTTTAATGCTGATGTCATAAGGTTGTGTTACAACCACAGACTTCGGATTAAAGATGCATTATTTTTAAAATTTTTAATGATGTTCTAAAACATAAAATTATATAAATACACAAGTATCATAAACTATATGTGCGTAATATACATATACATATGTATATATGTGTATATATACACACACACACACAGAAGGAGAGACAGAGTAATAAATCCTGAATTTGTTGTTGTCAATGGTGTTTGATAGCATCACCTTGTAACTCAATAGGATATATCTGCACAAAGCTAAAATTAATTTATTTTTGCCATACAAGGCAAGTATATCTCGGTGATGTCAATAGAGAAAATAAATTACCCTCTAAAGAACTGTTTATAAATAAATAATTGATATCTGAAAACTCAGAAAAAGTTCCACTATCATTTTATTTACCATATTGCATTGAAATTATATGTTTATGCTTCTCTTGCTTCTACCTCTTTGTGAATTCAAGGTTAGAAAAGGAGAATTTTTTATCTTAGCATTTCCGGGACCAATCACAATATCTAATACTTAGAGTATGCAATAAATGTTGGTTGAACTGAAATAAATCTGATATAAAACAAATAATGCTTTAGGGAAGTGATCTTTCATTTGAGATTATTTTCTCAGAAAAATTAATATGACCAGATTGTCATCCTATGCAAACATTAGTATGCCTTACTGATTTTTCACTAAGTTATATAGCTTATAAGACTTTTTTTATGGGTGTTTCTACCTGTAGATTCCAGGCACTAACAAATCTGTAGAAATTCATAAATTTAAAGCATTTTTATCAAGTTGACTAATATAGCATGAACATTTTTCAATTGGCTTCACAAATCATTTATTGTTAAATGTTATTCCTATAGCTGTATTAGAGAGAAAAAAGCTAAAGGTGGCAAGGTGATAAACGGATCAACTGGAAATCCACAAGTTTTGGTTTGAAACTCTTCAGAAAATTGAATGAAGAGTTACACCCTTCTCAAAACTGAATTAGTAAAAGTAATGTACATATCAATAAACAAACCTCTCTAATAAAAAAAAAAAACCTTAAAAATACAGTCAACATATATTTTCTGAAATATAAAATTGGGGAACTAGAATGATTCAACTTGAATAAGTGTAACTAATTCATTTTATTCAAAATATTACCCAGAGTTTGAGTATTTTTCTATTTATTCTATTGGAAAAAAAATGAAATACCACTGTACTGAGAATATACAGAAAAATTAATCTAATTTTTAAAGTTGTATTTATTATAACTTTATAGCCATGAGATAATATATTTGCTATTTGAATGAGAATTAAATGTTTATGATTTATATAAAAATGGTTGACACAGACTACTATGCCCATAAAAGTTGAATGATTATTTTTAGCTTATATATTAACTACACAGGTTAATAGATATACCTTTACTTATAAGAAATGAGTAACTTTATTAATTCTACCAACATATAACATTCTTCCTCTCAGAGAGTAACATGCAACCGTTTCCTAACCTTATTTTATGGTGCTATATTTTGAATATAATAAACATGTGTCAAAAATGTAGTTTCATACTTTTTAGAAATTGATGTATTTATCTAACGACACTAAATCTAGAAAATACTATTGTGCTTATTCAAACTTCTCTTCTTCAGAGGCAAACCTTTATAATTTATTTTGTTTGTTTGTCTGTTCTAAGACAGAGTCTTACTCTGTTGCCCAGGCTAGAGTGCAATGGTACAATGTGAGCTCACTGCAACCTCCACCTCCCGGGTTCAAGTGATTCTCCTGCCTCAGTGTACCAAATAACCCGGATTAAATCCTTATAATTTCTATCATGATTGATTAGTTTTGTTCATCTTCAAATTCCAATAATTAGAATTCCTACAGGATGTGTGTGTGTGAATGCATATCTGGTATATTTTGTTTAGCAAAAATAAGTATTGGAGATTTAGCCAAATATTTGTCTGTATCATTTATTTTTCTTCATATTTCTGAGTTGCCTATGTATTTGTCAGAGTTTGCTTATTCATTACTCTGTTAGTGAATATTCAGATTGCTTTCAGAATTAGCTTTTACAAATAAAGCACTTAGGTGCGTTCTCAAACAGGTCTTTGTGTAAGTATGTGCTTTTATTTTTGTTGGATACATTTCTAGAATTGAAATTGCTGTGCTATAGGGTAGATATACGTTGGCCTTATTGAGAAGTGAATTATTTTTCAAAGTAGTTGTTCCATTTTTGTTGTTGTTGTTGTTTGTTTGTTTGTTTTGAGACAGCGTCTTGCTCTGTCGCCCAGCCTGGAGTGCAGTGGCATGATCTGGGCTCACTGCAAACTCCACCTCCCGGGTTCATGCCATTCTCCTGCCTCAGCCTCCAGCTGGGACTACACGTGCCCGCCACCACGCCCAGCTAATTTTTTGTATTTTTAGTGGAGACTGAGTTTCACTTTGTTAGCCAGGATGGTCTGTATCTCCTGACCCGTGATCCGCCCACCTGGATCCCCCAAAGTGCTGGGATTACAGGCGTGAGCCACTGCGCCCCACCGGTTGTTCTATTTTACAATCTCACAAGAAACAGACACAACTTCTAGTTTCCCCACATATTTGTCAGTATCAGTATTATCATTTTAAATATTAATCCTTCTGATTTCAATGCATTTTGGTTGCATTTCCCCTTACCTAATAATATTGAGCATCTTTTCACATTCTTATAAGCCACTTGTATCTCTTATTTTGTGAAACACCTGTTCAAGATTCTTATAACTGTTTAGTGGATCTCAAGATTACTTTGTGCAGTTTGAACATGCAATTATTTTATCATGTATATATGGAATAATTTATCACAGTCTATGGCTTAAAATTATATTTTCTTATGTTTTGCAGTTTTATTAGGATACATTTTTAATTAATATCTACAATTTATCCATTTTTACTCATAATAGTGCTTTCTCTGCTCAAAAGTATTTTTCCTATTATAATAGTTCACAGATTTTTAAATATTTTTTCTTTTAAAAGCTTTCTGAATTTTACTTTTCATTTTTATGCCTATATTAAAAATACTGGATTAGTTTTGTGTATAAAAAGAACTGATGTATATATTTGTTTTAATATGAGAATGCGTTTATTTCAAAAGCTTTTGTTAGAGACTTACTTTCCCCACTGAATTATCTACATGCCCTTGTAAACAACGAATTTACTACATAGGTGGAGGTTTAATTTTGCACCCCTCTTTATCCTTATTATTTTCGTGTTATGATGTTTTGGTACTGCAGCTTTCTTAGATGTCTGAAAATTGGCTCTATTTTTTTCCTCAAAATTCTAGGTTTTGTAAATTTTCCAAACAAATTTTTAGAAACAGCTTGTGAATTTCTCTCAAAATGTTTGCTAGAATTTACTATGGAGTTGTAGTAAATAAATATATAATTCATTGTAGTCAATAAGTTACAAACTATAGATTGCATTGATTTTTTTTTTTTTTTTTTTTTTAAGTAAAAAAAGACCTTTTCTCACAGGTCCACCAGGCGGTGCCCCAGCAGGGACTCTGTGTGGGTGTTCCCATCACACATTTCCCTTCCTCACTGCCGTAGCAGAGGTTGTCCATGAGGGCCCCATCCTTGCAGCAAACTTTTGCATGGGCATCCAGGTGTTTCCATATATCTTCTGAAATCTAGGTAGATGTTCCCAAACCTCAATTCTTAACTTCTGTGAACCCACAGGCTCAACACCACATGGAAGCTGCCAAGGCTTGGGGCTTCCACCCACTGAAGCAACAGCCTAAGCTATACTTTGGTCCCTTTTAGTCACAGCTGGAGTAGGTGGGATGCAGGGCATCAAGACCCTAGACTGCACACAGCACAGGGACCCTTGGCCCAGTGAAACCATCCTCTTCAAGGCCTCTGGGACTGTGATGGGAGGGCTGCTGTGAAGACCTCTGACATGCCCAGGAGACATTTTCACCATTGTCTTGGGGATTGACATTCAGCTCCTCATTACTTATGGAAATTTCTGCGGCAAGCTTAAATTTCTCCTCAGAAAATGGGTTTTTCTCTTCTATCACATTGTCAGGCTGCAAATTTTCTGAACTTTTGTGCTCTGCTTCCCTTATAAACTGAATGCCTTTAAAAGCACCCAAGTCACTTCTTCAGTGCTTAAGTTAAGTGTTAAGAAATTTATTCTGTCAGACACACTAATCTCTCTGAAGTTCTAAGTTTCACAAATCTTTAGGGGATGAGGAACATGCTGCCAGTCTCTGCTAAAACATAACAAGAGTCAACTTTGCTATAGTTTCAAACAAATCCCTCAACTCCATCTGAGACCACATCAGCCTGGATCTTATTGTCCACATCATTATCAGCATTTTGGTCAAAGTCATTCAAAACGTTTCTAGGAATTTCCAAACTTTCCTACATTTTGCTGTCTTCTTCTGAGACCTTCAAGCTGTTCCAACCTCTGCCTGTTACCCAGTTCCAAAGTTGCTTCCACATTTTCAGGTATCTTTACAGCAGCATCCCACTCTACTGATATCAATTTACTGTATTTAGTCTGTTTTAATGCTGCTTATAAAGACACACCCAAGACTGGGCAATTGACAAAAGAAAAAAAGTTTTAATTGGACTTACAGTTTCATGTATCTGGGGAAGCCTCACAATTATGGTGGAAGGCAAAGAGGAGTAAGTAACATCTTACGTGAATGGCAGCAGACAAAGAGAGCTTATGCAGGAAAACTCCCCCTTATGATAACCATCAGACCTCATGAGACTTACTCACTATCAGGAAAACAGCATAGGAAAAGCCTACCCCCATGATTCAATTACCTCCCACTAGGTTCTTCCCACAACATATGGGAATCCAAGATGAGATTTAGGTGGGGACACAGCCAAACCATATCAATGAAGCTCTCTGTTGTATTTGTTGTTGCTGATAATACTTGCTTGTTTTGCTTTTGAGATAGTGAAGAAGATCTTGCAGACAAAAAGGGGAAGCTGCATTAAAATTGGTAAAGGAAGAAACATAATATGAAAGGAGGGAAATAACAATGAGATAAAAGATTCAGAGACTGCTTTCCAGACAAAGTAGGAAAGAATTTCACTTTGGAATAGCAAAGCAGTGCTTGCTTGGCAAGGTGAGTCTTAGAATCTAACATCAACAGGGCTGAGTCACAGGTAATTAACAAAACCAGGAAGGAACAGGGAGCAGCAATGCGAAAACAGAAGAAAGCAGGTTACTTCATCCTACTTCATAGCTATTATTTTCCTAGTCATTGGAGATAAGCAAGATTAACAGATAAACCACCCATGTAAAATATTGTCACCAAACTCTTAAGCAAAACAAGAAAGAAGATACAAAACTTAGCAAACAGAGGAAGCAATTTCAGAGAATCAGAATTAAGACAAGAAACAAATGTAATTACAGTAAGTATAATTTGCATCTTCAGAGACATTCAAGAAGAGGTTGCAGTTTAGAAAATACTAATAATAGCTCTTGGATTAAAAACTCAACAGATGCTCTGAAGAGAACAATAGACATGGTTAAATATTGGTCTAGCAAGTTTGAAGTTTAAGAGCTGAACAACTCTCTCTGAATCCAATGGCTAGGGAAAAATTAAGAAAGGTAAAGAGAGGTAAAGTGAAGATAAAGAATTGTTGACATAAAGTTGTTGAAAATACTAGAAAAAAAGGAAAGTAAACATAAAGATGGAAATAATTAAATAACTAATGTAAAGATTGTTTTAGAACTAGAAATATTGTAGACTTGAGATTTAAAGTTTTCATAGAAGTATCAACTTATATTAATGGAGAAATTCTACTGATAGACATCTCTTGAAGAAGCAATGGAGTACTAATGATTAGGACAGAATCATAAAGACTTCCAGAGTAGGAGGATAGAAATGTAATGTTCCATGGAATAAGATATAGAAAAGAAAATTTATTCTTAAACTTGTAGATGTTGTTAATAACTGGTACAAGACCATCAATGTCTGAAGAAATAAATGTTTTTACAAATAGTGTCCTATAAGTACTCAAATAAGCATTTAATTTTGTGGACAAAGCAAAGACAATGGTGCATATCTCCCAATTCCCAAGCATTTAAAAATCTAAACACAAAACAATAAAATTAACAAATAAATTTTTATAATTATATCTGGCAGGAGTTTGGATCAGTCATAGAGAGCAATAGAATATTTGAAAATAAGGACTATATGGCCATTTTAATGATATTGATTCTTCCTATCCATGAGCATAGAATGTTTTTTCATTTGTTTAATCATCTCTGATGTCTATGGTATTTTTTAGTTCTTACAGAGATCTTTAACCTCACTAGTTAGCTGTATTCCTAAGTATTTGATTCTTTTTGCAGGAATTGTGACTGAGATTGCATTCCTGATTTGGCTCTCTGCTTGGCTGTTGGTGTATGGGAATGCTAGTAATTTTTGTATATTGTTTTTGTATCCTGAGACTCTGCCGAAAGTGTTTTTTCAGCTTCAGGAGCTTTTGGGCCTTAAGCTTTTAGGCCTATAAAGTTTTCTACATATAGGATCATGTAATCTGCAAACAGGGATAGTTTGACGTCCTTTCTTCCTATTTGGGTACCCTTCATTTCTTTCTCTTGCCTAATTGTTCTGGCAAGGACTTCCAATACTATGTTGAACAGAAGTGGTGAGAGAGGGCATCCTTTTCTTGTGCTGGTTTTCGAGGGAAATTCTTCCAGCTTTTGCCTCTTCAGTATGATGCTGGCTATGGGTTTGTCACAGATGGCTCTTATTATTTTGAGGTTCATTCAATACCTAGTTTATTGAGAGTTTTTAACCTGACAGGGTGTTGAATTTTATTGAAAGCATTTTTTCCATCTGTTGAGATAATTATGTGTTTTTTGTCTTTAGTTCTGTTTATGTGATAAATAACATTTATTCATTTGCATATGTTGAACCAACTTTGCATCATAAAGATAAAGCCAACTTGAGGTGGATAAGTTTTTTGATATACTGTTGTTCCATTTGCCAGTAACTTTTAAGAATTTTTGTGCTAGTGTTTATCAAGGATATTAGCCTGAAGAAAGTACCAATGACATTCTTCACAGAAAATATATTTTTAAAAAACTATATTAAAATGTAAATGGTATTTTAAAAAGACCAAATAAACAAGATGATCCTAAGCAAAAAAACAAAAACAAACAAAACAAAACATAAAAAATCTGGAGGTATTACACTACCTGATTTCAAACTATACTACAGGGCTACAGTAACTAAAACAGCATGGTACTGGTACAAAAACAGACATTTAGATCAATGAAACAGAACAGAGATCCCAAAAATAAGGCTGCACACCTACAACTATCTGATCTTTGATAAAATTGCAAAAATAAGCAATGGGGAAACGATCTCCTGTTAAATAAACAGTGCTGGGATAACTGGCTAACCATATGAAGAAGAGTGAAACTGGACACTTTCCTTACACCATATATAAGAATTAACTCAAAATAGATTAAAGACTTAAGTAGAAAACCCAAAGCTATAAAAACCTTGGAAAACAGCCCAGACAATATCATTCTGGTCATAGGAGTGGGCAAAGATTTTATGATGAAGAAGCCAAAAGCAATTACAACAAAAACAAAAATTGACAAGTGGAATCTAATTGAACTAGAGATTTTGCACAACAAAATAACCCATCAACAAAGTAAATAACCTACAGAATGAACATTTTTTGCAAACTGTGCATCTGACAAAGATCTAATATCAAGCATCTATAAGGAACTTAAAAAAATTTGCAAGAAAAAAAAATCCCCATTAAAAAGTGTGCAAACAACATGAACAAACACTTTCCAAAAAAAGACATACAGGCAGTCAACAAGCAAATGAAAAAGAGCTCAATATCACTGAGTATTAGAGAGATGCAAATCAAAACAACAATGAGATATCATCTCACACCAGTCAGAATCACTATTAAAAAGTAAAAACAAAACATGTTTGTGAGGTTTTGGAGCAAAAGGGACACTTACACACTGTTGGTGGGAATGTAAACTAGTTCAACCATTGTGGAAAAAAGTATGGTGATTCCTCAAAGACCTAAAAACAGGACTACCATTCAGCCCAGCAATCCCATTGTTGGGTATATACACAGGGGAATATAAATCATTCTATCATAAAGACACATGCACGTGTATGTTTATTGCAGCACTATTCACAATAACAAAGATAGAAAATCAACCTAAATGGCCATCAATGGCAGACTGGATAAAGAAATGTGGTACATATACACCATGGAATACCATGCAGCCATGAAAAGAAATGAGATCATGTCTCTGCAGAAATATGGATGGAGTTCAAAGCCATTATCCTCAGCAAACTAATGCAAGAACAGGAAACCAAATACTGCATTTTCTCACTTAAAAGTGAGAGATAAATTATGAGAGCACAAGGTCACCTAAAGTGGAGCAACAGACCCTGAGGCTTACTGGAGAGTAGAAGGTGAGAGGAAGGAGAGGATCAGGAAAAATAACTAATGGGTACTAGGCTTAATACCTGGATGATAAAATAATCTGTACAACAAAGCTCCATGACATGAGTTTACCTAGGTAACAAACCTGTACACGTACCCCTGAACTTGAAATAAAAGTTAAAGAAAAAGAAAATAAAGACAGGCAAAGATTATAGGCATTATCTAGATGTGGGTAAAATATAGGCAGTTTGGTCAAATTTTAACAGTAACTACTATAACTTGCATAGGAGCAAAATTATCAAACCAGTTAAGAAAAAATCTAAAGGTGTATAATTATAGATTGAGAAGGAGGGCAATTAGAAGGAATAGAAAAATAGGTCATAATTTCAAATCACTAAATTAAAACATTCAAAGAGAGGGGTGTGATATTAAAAGTCAGCTATGAAATAATGGGAGAAGAGAAGAGAAGTGAGAAATTGAAAATAACTACAAGGCAATAAAAGTAAAATTCTGATTAAGTGTAATAAAAATAGCTTATAATAATCAAATGCAATATTAATTATGTATGAAACAGAATAAAATCAAAAATCTGAAATATGATCCAACATGATACAAGTGGTCATTGTATGAATCTTGAGTCTTCATATCAACATTTGTTTTAGCTGTAGAATTTGATTGCTGTTAATAACGTATCACTCTTTGGTATCTTCCCTTTTTTCTTAAGAATTCCTTAATTATTTTCTGTGTATCTTATTATGATTTGCTTCTAATTTAATTCTCTTATGAGCAAAGGACCTACTCCATATAATGCAATCACTAAAACTTATTAACACTCATATAATGCCCCAGTATTTGTATAAGATCCCTATGAATTTCAGCGAATATGCATTTGGTAGACGGTAAGTGTTTTATATAAGTCAATCGTTTCAAGTTGTTTGACAGTGTTTTTAAAACCTTCTATATCCATACGGATTTTGTTCTATCTTTTTTATCAAAAGATGAGAGAGTAGTAAAATCTACAACTATGTTTGTTTACTTATATATCAATTTTCCTTGACGTATTTTGAAGTTCTATTATGAGATACTTACACATTTAGGATTGTTTTCTATTCTTCATGACACCACCATATTATTATAAAACGTGTCTTTATATCTCATTATACAGCAACTAGTTTTCCAGAATGTGTTTTGTAATGTGAATATAACCCTAGGATCGTATCCTATGTTTATAGCTTATAGCATTTGCTATAATTTTACTTTTAATATATTTGGGTTTTTATGCTTACCGTACATCTTTCTTAGCATTGGTTGTACCACATTTTATTTAATCAAATCATAATGTCTGTCTCATAATTAGCTCATTTAAATTAAATGTAGTATTTTTTATGATTGTATTTCACACTATAATTTATTTTATTTTACTTTCTTCTATGTGTGTTATTTTTCCTTTTGTTCCTCTTCTCCTGCCTTGTTTTAACTGATATTTTTTAGTGTTCCAGCAATAGAAATTTTCCATCCTGAAGAACATAGAGAAAAAAATCTTGGAAAAGTCGTGAACAGACACTTGGTGTCTTGTGGGAAAATATCAAGCAAGTTAACATAAGTGTTTTGGAATTCAGAAGAATGAATTCAGAAGGAAGAGACAGAACAATATTTGGAAAAAATTATGGCTAATTTTTTTCAAATTTTGTGAAAATTATTAAGGTCAAAAAAGCTCAGCAAACATAAACAAAATAATCAGAAAAGGAAAATATAAGCAAATGATATACAACAGAATTAAACTGCTGAAAACTTAAGAGATAAACTTAAAACAGCCAGTAGATAAAAGACAGGAACAGAGATAAGCAAGGCAGACTTCTTTAGAGAAACCTCACAAATAAAATCTCAATTAAAAAAAAAAAATAACTGTTTCAAGAAAAAAAATAGTTATCAAACTAGAATTTGATATCCAGTACAAATAATTTATAATTTAGCCTAAATATTTTTTTTCAGATCTACGAAAGCTGAAAAGATTTGTCACCAATAGATTTGCATCGGAAGTATTAAAAGGAGTTCTTTATACTAAAGGAAAATATCAGGTAGAAGCACAAAGAAAGGAAGTATGTTTTAAATTACAAATATAGGATCAAAAATAAAATACTTTTCCCCATTTCATTTCTTTCAAGGTAAATTGCACTTAAATAAATGTAATTCCAATCCTAAATATATACTGAGATACATATGTACAGATAACTATCAAAACACATGTGCTATCTTGTTCACCACTGTACTGTTTGTAACAGCTAAAATATAAAAAAAAAATCTGAATGTCTATTTCTGATAGAATGATTAATACATTGAGGTATATTTACACAATGGAACACTATATAGCAGGGAGAATGAATAGTCATCTACAACAGGCAACAACAGAGATAAATCTTACAATTATAATACTGAGCAAAAGTAGTTAGAAACATAAAATATACATCTAATGCAGTGGATATGTTTACCCTCAAGAGTAGAGGGGTAATAGAGAGTGGAATACAGAAAAAAGGAGAAGTCTGGAGTGTTGGCTAATGTTTATTGATCTTTATATTGAATATGTGAGTGTGCTCTGTTTGCAAAATTTTATAACCTCTATATTTATGATCTGTGCATTTTTGTGCATATTTAAATAAAACTTACAAAAATAAAATTAAAAGGTTATATACTATAATGTAATTCATATTTTTATGAATGACATTTTCTTCTCCAGAATGATTAAAATCACAAAATAAGATAAAATATAGTAAGCCATGTATTTTAATTATTTTTGAGTTTATAATCCAGAGATAAGTTACTTAATAATGTCTCTACTCAGACATTATTAAAAAACATGTTAAGTAAATAGATCTACAAAGGGCAACGTCCAGTTGGATTTTATGATTATAAACAAGGATGAAGTACAGAAGTCAAAATAAAATATGAAAAAAATAGTGTTATCCATAGTTCTTACATGGCCAAACCTCATCTCAAAAACAAAAATCCTCCAAAGGAATTTTGATCCCTTTCCATTTTTTTTAACATTACCATACTCCAAAAGTGTTTGTTTGTGATTTATTTATGTGGATATATTTGTTTGTTCTCCTCTAAATGAATTCCAGTTTTACCCTAAAGTCCAGTTATAAAATGTATATTTTTCTGAAAATAGACCAATAATAAATGTCTTTAATACAGTAGCAGAATTCAACTAGGACCTGGGAGACAAGATGTTTATTTTTGATGTTACAAAATATTTATTTTTGATGTTATCAAAGAAGGAATCATTCAATGTTGAACCAATAAGCATAAATGTCATAATAAATAAAAACACAAACATGTTAACATTATTTAATGTAGCATAAAATACATTGTATTCTAATATAAAATGTCAGAAACAATTATTCATTTGGTATTATTAAATTAAGTTCTGCATATCCTGAAATGATTTTCTGTCACTTTCTACCATGTATTATAAGTACTTGCATTTTTCTTTTCATATATCCAAAACAATAAAATCAAGGTTATTGTTTAGGTTACATATATATATTATTTTTTTGAGACCAAGTTTCACTCTGTCCCACCGGCTGGAGTGCAGTGGCATGATCTTGACTCACTGGAACCTCCGCCTCCTAGGTTCAAGTGATTCTTGTGCCTCAGCCTCCCAAGTAGCTGGGATCACATGTGCATACCATTACGCCCGGCTAATTTTTGTACTTTTACTAGAGACAGGATTTCGCCATGTTGGCCAGGATGGTCTCAAACTCCTGACTTCAGGTGATCCACCCATCTCGGCCTCCCAAAGTGCTGGAATTACAGGCATAAGCCACTATGCCCAGTTGGTAATAATATATTTCTAACTCTTTAGAGGCTTATTTTGAAACACTTGTCAGTGAGAGGGAAACAAATAAATAGATATGCATAGACACACCATCAAGAGTTCAATACATATTAATTCCTAGTTTTGGAATGGTACTTCATAAGAAATTATATAAAGGAAAATATTATTAAATAGGGTATAGGTTACAAAAATTCAGACCAAAACTTTTTTTAAGTTGGCAAGTTATCATATATTATGTTTTATTACAAATTATAGAATTTGTAATTATACTCATATTCAGCATGATGATTGTCAGTGTAATAAAGTATTTTCATAAAGTACTAGAGTCATAGTTTCATCTTTAAATTTAACATGAATATGAGCAAAATTGTCTCAGATTGCCTAGCAAAGACAGCTGGATACAAAAATTTCTCCAGTTGAAAATAATTAACCAGAATGATTGTCCGGTTACTGTGATTATCTGTAAGTACTCTGTAATTAATCAGATTATTTGAATACCTCCTAAAGGAGGGAGGAAAGGGATAGGTAAAATTACTTTTTTTTGTTTGTTTCTTTTATTATTTATTTTTTTATTTTTATTTTTATGTTTGAGACGGAGTCTCGCTCTGCCACCCAGGCTGGAGTGGTGCAGTGGCGCGATCTCGGCTCACTGCAAGCTCCGCCTCCCGGGTTCATGCCATTCTCCTGCCTCAGCCTCCGGAGTAGCTGGGACTACAGGCGCCTGCCGCTGGGCTGATTTTTTGTATTTTTAGTAGAGACGGGGTTTCACTGTGGTCTCAATCTCCTGACCTTGTGATCCGCCCGTCTCGGCCTGCCCAAAGTGCTGGGATTACAGGCGTAAGCCACCGCGCCTGGCCTGTTTCTTTGTTTTTTAATAGATAGGGTCTCACTCTGTTGTCCAGGCTGGAATGCAGGGCATGATCATAACTCACTACAGCCTCAAACTCCTGGGCTCAAAGGCTCCTCCTAACTCAGTCTCCTAAGTAGCTGGAAGCAAACGTCCCACCACAGCACTTGGTTAAGTTGTAATATATTTTGTAGAGTCTAGGTCTTGCTTTGTTGCTCAGGTTGGCAACATTACTTTTGATTGCAACATTTGGCGTAGAATTGGAGTTATACACTAATATACATGTTTATACATATAAAATTGTGTTCTTAGAAATTTCCTCATGAGTTCATTAAACATTCGACCAGGCACGGTGGCTCATGCCTGTAATCCCAGCACTTTGTGGGCCAAGGCAGGCGGATCACGAGGTTGAGAGATTGAGACCATCCTGCTAACACGGTGAAACCCTGTCTCTACTAAAAATACAAAAAATTGGCCGGACGTGATGGTGGGCGCCTGTAGTCCCAGCTGCTGGGGAGGCTGAGGGAGGAGAATGGCCTGAACTGGGGAGGTGGAGCTTGCAGTGAGCAGAAGTCGCACCACTGCATTCCAGACTGGGGGACAGAGCGAGACTCTGTCTCAAAAAAAAAAAAAAAAAATTAACTTTTCTTTTTAGTTGAGTTACCAAAATTTCTTGCTATCTAATTGACTCGTGTTCTACCTCTCAGGTATAAATTCAGTGTTTTTAATGGACCCTAGATTTTATTACTGAAAATATAGTAAGCTGATAAAGACCCGTAACTGAAGGAAGCCCACTATCTCTTAAGGTTTTATTAAAAATAATGACATTTGGGCCGGGCGCGGTGGCTCAAGCCTGTAATCCCAGCACTTTGGGAGGCCGAGACGGGCGGATCACGAGGTCAGGAGATCGAGACCATCCTGGCTAACACGGTGAAAACCCGTATCTACTAAAAATACAAAAACTAGCCGGGCGAGGTGGCGGGCGCCTGTAGTCCCAGCTACTTGGGAGGCTGAGGCAGGAGAATGGCGTAAACCCGGGAGGCGGAGCTTGCAGTGAGCTGAGATCCGGCCGCTGCACTCCAGTCCGGGCGACAGAGCGAGAACCCGCCTCAAAAAATAAAAATAAAAAATAAAAAATAAAAAAAAAATGACATTTGATTTAAAAAGGATTCTAATACTGTGTTATGCCCCTTTAAAGTATCCATAAAAATACTTTTTTCTTTTATGAAATGAAAATATTTTTATATTAAAAGGGATAATCAAAACACAATTTACCTGGGAATTGGAAGAAAATATCATAGACTTCCACTTCTGGCCAAGATGGAAAGTAGAAGAACCAGATTTATCTTCTCATTAGATGCCACCCAACAAGCAAAAATAAATATACACATAAAAATTGGTCTTCAAAACACTTGTCATCTAGGAACAAGGGGTCACACAATCTGTAAGATACGAAGTACATGAACTGAAGTGTATGATTTCCTATCTTACTGACTTCAGAGGATTTTGAAGTTACAGTGCAGAGGGGAATCCTAAGTAAAGCCTCCTGGACTCCCTGAATTTAGGAGGCGGATCTCAGAGTCCAGAAAATCTAAAGTTGTTAGAATGTAAAGGATAAAGTAAAGGAAAAGCTTACAGAGAGAGAAGTCTGGAGACTTCTAGACGTTCGCCCTAAAATTGTAGTTAGATATCAATAAGTGATTTTTGTGTGACTAAGCTACCTAAAGCTAGAGAAAGAATATTCAACAAAAATTATAATTACAATATCCAAAACTATGACAGGGCCAGGAGCAGTGTCAATTTTCATCAGTTAAACTGGGCAACCTAAATATTCTTAAGGTAATAAATAGGTAGAGTACAAGGAAAATTTTTGCCTCGGTAGTGGGGAATAATTAGCCACCAATTAAGTATGGCTCATGTCCTGCTTATAAATCTAAAAAGGAAGATAAAAATGATCCATTTTCAAGTAACTTCACTTTATACAAGAAAAACATTTCAAAAATATTTATAGAATTATAGAAAACACATCATCAAACAATGTAAAACTAA
This sequence comes from Piliocolobus tephrosceles, assembly GCF_002776525.5. Classification (NCBI taxonomy): domain Eukaryota; kingdom Metazoa; phylum Chordata; class Mammalia; order Primates; family Cercopithecidae; genus Piliocolobus; species Piliocolobus tephrosceles. The sequence goes on from NW_022316833.1 coordinate 19,241, forward strand.
CAATGTCTGTAACCAAACAAAACATTAACTGTCAAGTCATGTAGCAGGAAAATCTAAGACATAATGAGAAAAGTGAATCAACAAAATCCACGTAGATTTGACAGAGATTGGATTTAGTATTCAAGATGAATAAAACATTTTATCTAAGATGTATATATTTAAAAGTAGATATGGAATACAATAAAAGACCCAAATCCAACTTCTAGGAATGAAAACAAAAACTATGAGTAAGAAATATACTTAGTTGAATCAGTGGTAGAATAGAATTTGCAGAGGAAAACATTTATAAACTTGAAGATATAGCAACAGAAGGAATTTAAAATGAAACAGAAAAATATTGTTATTGGAAAGAAAAGAAAGTGAACACAGCATGTGTGAGTGACTGAACAACTTTAAACAGCATAATATGCAGATAATTGCAATTCTATAAACATGAGTGCAGAAAAATATTTGAATAAATTATAGCTAAAATTTAAAAAATCTAATATAAATAATGAAACCACATATGCAAAAAGATCAATTAACTTCAAGCACAAAATACATTAAAATAAAATTGCTCAAAACTAGTGATAAAGAAAAATTCTCAAAGCAGCCAATTGCAAAAACACAGTCTGCACAGAGGAACAAAAAATGCCAGCAAACATTTTACTGGAAACAAAGAAAATTAGAAGATAATGAAGCAACATCTTTAAAGTACTGGAAGATAAACATTGTCAGCTAGAAATTGTAGACCTAGAGAAACTATCTTTCAAGATGCAGATGAAATAAAGATTTTGTTCAGGCACTCAGAAGCTGAAAGAAATCATCACCAGTAAAACAACACCATAAAATTAAAAAAAAAAAAAAATGTTAAAGAAAATGTTTCAGGCAGTAGTAAAAGAATATCAACAGGAAATTTGGATCTACATAGAAGAATAAAAAGCACTGGAAATGGTGTCAACATGATTAAATATATAAGATCCTTTTATTTCTGTTTGAATTCAATTGATTGTTTAAACAAGGGGTCAGCAAGCTATAGCTTCATGGTTGGACTGCCCGTTTATGTGAACAAATTTTTACTAAGACACATTCATGCTCATTTGTTTATGTATTATCAATGGGTGCTATAGAATTACAAAAGTGTAATTAAGTCATTGTAACAGAGCCTAATGGCACACAAGCCTAAAATATTATCTTTTTAGAAAACCATGTCCAGTTCTGGTGGTTCATGCCTGTGATCCCAGCACTTTGGGAGGCCAAAGTGGGAGGATCACGAGGTCAGGAGATTGAGACCATCCTGAGCAACATGATGAAACCCCCTATATACTAAAAATACAAACACTAGCTGGGCGTGGCGGCACGTGCCTGTAATCCCAGGTACTCGGGAGGCTGAGGCAGGAGAATTACTTGAACCCGGGAGGCAGAGGTTGCAGTGAGCCGAGATGGCACCACTGCACTCCAACCTGGTGACAGAGGTAGACTCCATCAAAAATAAAAAGAGACAGAGAGAAGGAAACAACATTATTAACCCCTAATTTAAACAAGAATAATAATATATAATGAGTTTACAACATACATAAAAATAAATTACATGACAATAACAGAACAACAGGATAAAATAATGAAAATGTTGTTACTTTCATTATACTGTATGTAAAGTAGTATATTATGATTTGAAGGTAGAACGTGACGAGTTAAAGATGTATACTACAAACTCAAAAGCAACCGTTAAAATTAACAATATAAAGAGCTTTAATTACCAAGTAAGAAAAGAGAGAAGATGAAACTATAAAATATATTTAATTCATAGAAAAGAAGGAAAACAAGAAGGAAAATAAGCAAAAAACAGATGGGATGGTAGGGGAAGCAAAATTGTATTACCATCTTCTTAGTGTTGTTTTTTTTTTTTTTTTTTTTTTCCTCTGCTAGGCCTGAGAATTAAGTTGATATAAGACAGATCAACAGGAAAATGCATACACATTTATTTAATATATGTATTATGTGGCATGAGAGATTCATTAAGGAAAGAAAGACCCAATGTCATAATCACTTATGCTCTGAATTAGATACTGAGTAGTAAATTGTGAAATATTACAAGACAAAGGAGCTGGAACTAGTGTAGTTAATTGGGTGGAGTGGTGATTAACAGGATAAGGGTTGGTTTAACAAAGTCTGTTTGTACAAGTTTCCCTTGACTCAACTTCTCATCCTGGGTGATGAGACTGTTACTTTCCTTCTTGTATAGAGGGCAGCTTTCATGTAGAAATTTTACCGCCTACTTTTAAGAAAAAGGAAAATCAAAGTGCTTTTCTTGCATCTGCTGTTTTTCAAGTGTCTTTAACTCAAAAAAATCAATATGCCAAAGTGGCATGTTTGGGGGCATCTGGTTCTGAATTCCTTCAGGAAAGATAGAAAGCAAAAGCAAAATGAAAGGTTTAAAACTAAAAATAGCAGGGCATGGAGGCTTATGCCTGTAATCCCAGCACTTTGGGAGGCTGAGGTGGGCGGATCACGAGGTCAGGAGTTTGAAACCAGCCTGGCTAACATAGTGAAACCCGGCTCTACTAAAAATACAAAAAATTAGCCAGGCCTGGTGGCGGATACCTGTAATGCCAGCTACTCGGAAGGCTGAGGCAGGAGAATGGCTTGAACCTAGGAGGCAGAGGTTGTAGTGAGCCAAGATCACGACATTGCACTCCAGCCTGGGCAACAGAGCAAGACTCTGTCTCAAAAAAAGAAAAATTAAACTAAAAATATACATAACCACATTACATATAAATGGTCTAAATATACCAATATAACAACAGATTGGATCAATAAAACAAGATGTAAATACCTACTGTCTAGAAGAAATGCAAGAATATCTAATAAAGGATATCTATGTAGAAACAATAGCTGGCATCATACTTAATGAATAAAAAGTAGTTTATTTCCCCCCTATTTCAGGAACAAGATGAGTTCATTAACTCTTAGCACTTTGTTTCAACATGCCACTAGATATTCTACAAAGTACCATAGACAAAAAACATAAACAAAATAATTCCAGACAGGAAAGGAAAACATAAATTGGTTTTATTTGTAGATGGCATGTCTATATAGCAAGTCCACCAAAATCTACAAAAACACTGCTGGCTATAAGAAGTGAGTTAGCAACATAAAAAAGAAAAAAAAAAAGCAACATATTAAACTAATATTTCCATATACCAGCAA
>NW_022316834.1:0-22430 GCF_002776525.5 Piliocolobus tephrosceles
ATGATTTCTATTATTAATATCTAGCAGTTATTCTTCCATCAGATAGCCGTCTATGTCAAAATAAAGATCATTAGTTACTGAAGGACTGAAAAATCAAAACTCATATTTATGAGGTGCTGTACAACAAGTGTTCTCTTTTAATATTTGACTCAGTAAAAGTGTTTTAAGAAAAATAAGTTCATGATTTTGTGTATATTCTCTAGTGCTTACATTTATCAGGATAGAACTTTTCTAAACTAGGTCAATCTTTTTCCCATATCTATGATTGAATACTTCAGTTAAATAAAGCAATGGTAGATAGCAAACTATGGTATAATTGGCATTTTGGGCGCTTGTTGCAATTAATTGCCAAAAAAAGCATATCTCACCGCAATTGATCTCGCATTTTCCCACTCTAGTTTATTTCCTTCACTTTTTTCTTGGCTTCTGCAAAAGTATTTGTTTTTCCTTTTTTTTTTTTTTTTCTTAAAAAAAATTGGAAGAGATTTATTCTAAGCCAAATATGAGTGACCACAGCCAGTGACACAGCCCTCAGGGGGTCCTGAGAACATGTGCCCAAGGTCATCGGGATGCATTTTGCTTTTATACATTTTAGAGAGGCGTGCGACATCAATCAAATACACTTAAGAAATACATGGGATTGATCCAGAAAAGTGGGACAACTCAAAGCAGAGGGAGTTGGCGGGGAGAGGTTGGGAGTAGCAGAGGGGGGTTGGGGGATGGGTGGGTATTGGGGTTTGGGGGTTGCTTCCAGGCTATAGGTGAATTCAAACATTTTTTTTTTTGTTGATAATTGGTTAAGTTTGTTTCAAAACCTGGGATTGATAGAAAGGGAATATTCAGGTTAAGATAGAAGATTGTGGAGACCAAGGTTCTTTTGAAGTCTTATAGTGGTTGCCCGTAGAGAAAATAAATGACAAGTGTTTCCTATTCAGATTTTTAAAAGGTACTAGACTTTTAGTTAATCTCTTTAGGACTGGGAGGGCCATTTTTTTCATATTATAATTTATCTCCTTCATGTCTGTAACAAAGATAGGAAGCGCTATAAAGTATCTTCCCAGTTTCTGCTTAACAGCATCACTGGATTTCCTGGCCCCTGGCTTGGCATATGTTTGGGGTTAGTCTTCTTTCGTATGCTCACAAATTTCTTCTCCCACTGTTAATTTGTATGTCATAAGATGGTTGTTTTGTTCCTTAGTACATTTATGTCAGGTATAATTGTTACTGTAGTAAACAACTATTGTGTAAAACAATGATAAATGAGTAAGAAAGTAAAAAATCAGAAAACAAAACAGAATGTAAATAATTGATAAAGACAAGTCGTGAAAAAATGTCAATTGGATTTAGGAGTCAGACATCTGTAAGAGGTTTATTCGAGGGGATAGGTGTGCTGGCATTTACACACATATTACTTCTGTGTCTCTTCAACTTATTGGTTCATTTCAAAAAACCAAAGCTAAAAATCATAAAATATTCTTTATGTAAAAACAAATAATGTTCAATGAATCCGTAGGTAAATACCTAAGACCTCTGTCACATAGTTGACAAGTATATTTGCATGTAAGTTTTCCAAGTTAAAAGAAAATTTGTAGATGGGCACAGTGACTCACGCCTGCAATCCCAGCATTTTGGGAGGCCAAGGCAGGTGGATCACCTAAAGTCAGGAGTTCAAGACCAGCCTGGCCAAGATGGTGAAACCCCATCTCTACTAAAAATATAAAAAAATAGCTGAGGGTGGCGGCTGGCACCTGTAATTCCATAATTCCAGCTACTCAGGAGGCTGAGGCAGGAGAATCACTTGAACCTGGGAGGCAGAGGTTGCAGTAAACTGAGATCAAGTCACTGCACTACAGCCTGGGCAACAAGAGCGAAACTCCGTCTCAAAAAAAAAAAAAAAAAAAAAAAGAAAAGAAAAAAGAAAATTTGTAGGAGATGGATAAGTAATTTATTTTAGAAACAATCGTTTTTTGTAGAATGATTTGTGCTAAAACAACATTTATCTTTCTATCATATACCGATATCTTAAAAATTTTATAAGGTTTCTTGTCACATTCAGTATTTAAAAATTAGGACTGATTCTAAGTTTTGAGTTTATCATGCATTTGAATATTAGAGATATTATCTCTTATTAATTTCTAGGCTTTGCTGTATTCCAAGCTCAGTCCTGCCTTATCCTTAGTAATGGCAATGAAGTGTGGGTATAGAATGTTCACTATTTTTTTTATGTGCTGTTAAATTTTCATACCTCCTGTGCTATCTTGAAGTCTTACAGTATAGGAATGGTGAGTGGGGGAGACCAGCATAAAACTATTACCTAACTCATGTGGTTTTCACTGGGCAACAGTATCCTCTGAATGAAGAAATGGCTACATTTTATTTATTTATTTATTTTTTCTTTCATGGAGCAAACGCTTGAAAACTGCACGACTGCCGGGCGCGGTGGCTCAAACCTGTAATCCCAGCACTTTGGGAGGCCGAGACGGGCGGATCACGAGGTCAGGAGATCGAGACCATCCTGGCTAACACAGTGAAACCCCGTCTCTACTAAAAAATACAAAAAACTAGCCGGGCGAGGTGGCGGGCGTCTGTAGTCCCAGCTACTCGGGAGGCTGAGGCAGGAGAATGGCGTGAACCCGGGAGGCGGAGCTTGCAGTGAGCTGAGATGTGGCCACTGCACTCCAGCCTGGGCTACAGAGAGAGACTCCGCCTCAGAAAAAAAAAAAAAAAAAAAAAAAAGAAAAAGAAAACTGCACGACTAGGAAACTGCAACTATAGTCCATGTTTCAACATAGTCCATGTTTCTTTGAGTTGGCCACTTACCCTCATCTCCTTAGGTTCAGCAGTAAAGACATGTAAGATTTCTTCTGTTAGGATCATCTAGCCATTCCAAACATTTCTCTCAGATTTGATCCTTTCAAGAAAAATCAACCCAATAAAAATCTAATAAATCACGGTGATCTAACTACCACATTTGGTGTTCTCATCTGATCAAACCAAATTTTGTGTATACATTCAATTCTTAATCCAACCCAGTCTGTTTGCCTAAGTCATTCCAGACAAACTTCCTCTTCGAAGGTTTTAAAGGAATAAGGCAGATATCAATTCTTCAATTGCCCCAGAGGCACGTCACATTCTTTGAGTGCTTTACTATAGTCCCCTTCATTTAGCAATCAGTGAGGCAAACACACTGGCATCATGATCATGTTTTTAGGAACTCTGTACAAAATTCCCTTTGAAAATATAAGTTTTGGAAATGAGTGATGAGCAAAGGGGTTTCATTAGCATTATCACAATCTCTTGATATATCTGCTTGATAATGCAGCACCTATTATTGGGGCCATTAGGACCTTGACTGAAATTCTGGTAAAGGTAAAGAAGCCACATTTAATATTCAGTTAATTTAATTTTTGTTGTTGTTGTTTGTTTTGTTTGTGCTTTGTTTTGTTTTGTTTTGTTTTGTGATGTTGTCTCACTCTGTCCACCAGGCTGGAGTGCAGTGGTATAATCTTGGCTCACGGCAACCTCCACCTCCACCTCCCGGGTTCAAGCAATTCTCTGCCTCAGCCTGGGATTACAGGAATCTGCCACCATGCCCACCTAATTTTTGTATTTTTAGTAGAGACAGGGTTTCATCATCTTGGTCAGGCCAGTATTACATGCCTAACCTCGTGATCCACCCACCTCGACCTCTCAAAGTGCTGGGATTACAGGCGTGAGCCACTGTGCCTGGCCTCAATATTGTTTTTAGTAAATTCTGCTTTACTTGCAGTTAATCCTATCAGGCCGTCTACCATATCCAGTTGTGTCATCAAGAAGATCTATACAGTGATAAGTAACACATGGCTCCCAGGGCTAAACATATTCCTGACACTTATATAAACAGTTTGTCAGAAATTTGACAATATTTTATAATTAAACAATATCTTATTTTACAAGAAAAGATATGGTATCACAATACTCTGAGCAAAGAGTTAATTTGCTTCTCAAACTTCCTAGATAATGAAGTAGTCTTAAAATATTTAACCCAGTATTGGTAATAGTTTCAATATGAGGAAGTGTCCTGAATAGCCTCTTTAATGCTGATGTCATAAGGTTGTGTTACAACCACAGACTTCGGATTAAAGATGCATTATTTTTAAAATTTTTAATGATGTTCTAAAACATAAAATTATATAAATACACAAGTATCATAAACTATATGTGCGTAATATACATATACATATGTATATATGTGTATATATACACACACACACACAGAAGGAGAGACAGAGTAATAAATCCTGAATTTGTTGTTGTCAATGGTGTTTGATAGCATCACCTTGTAACTCAATAGGATATATCTGCACAAAGCTAAAATTAATTTATTTTTGCCATACAAGGCAAGTATATCTCGGTGATGTCAATAGAGAAAATAAATTACCCTCTAAAGAACTGTTTATAAATAAATAATTGATATCTGAAAACTCAGAAAAAGTTCCACTATCATTTTATTTACCATATTGCATTGAAATTATATGTTTATGCTTCTCTTGCTTCTACCTCTTTGTGAATTCAAGGTTAGAAAAGGAGAATTTTTTATCTTAGCATTTCCGGGACCAATCACAATATCTAATACTTAGAGTATGCAATAAATGTTGGTTGAACTGAAATAAATCTGATATAAAACAAATAATGCTTTAGGGAAGTGATCTTTCATTTGAGATTATTTTCTCAGAAAAATTAATATGACCAGATTGTCATCCTATGCAAACATTAGTATGCCTTACTGATTTTTCACTAAGTTATATAGCTTATAAGACTTTTTTTATGGGTGTTTCTACCTGTAGATTCCAGGCACTAACAAATCTGTAGAAATTCATAAATTTAAAGCATTTTTATCAAGTTGACTAATATAGCATGAACATTTTTCAATTGGCTTCACAAATCATTTATTGTTAAATGTTATTCCTATAGCTGTATTAGAGAGAAAAAAGCTAAAGGTGGCAAGGTGATAAACGGATCAACTGGAAATCCACAAGTTTTGGTTTGAAACTCTTCAGAAAATTGAATGAAGAGTTACACCCTTCTCAAAACTGAATTAGTAAAAGTAATGTACATATCAATAAACAAACCTCTCTAATAAAAAAAAAAAACCTTAAAAATACAGTCAACATATATTTTCTGAAATATAAAATTGGGGAACTAGAATGATTCAACTTGAATAAGTGTAACTAATTCATTTTATTCAAAATATTACCCAGAGTTTGAGTATTTTTCTATTTATTCTATTGGAAAAAAAATGAAATACCACTGTACTGAGAATATACAGAAAAATTAATCTAATTTTTAAAGTTGTATTTATTATAACTTTATAGCCATGAGATAATATATTTGCTATTTGAATGAGAATTAAATGTTTATGATTTATATAAAAATGGTTGACACAGACTACTATGCCCATAAAAGTTGAATGATTATTTTTAGCTTATATATTAACTACACAGGTTAATAGATATACCTTTACTTATAAGAAATGAGTAACTTTATTAATTCTACCAACATATAACATTCTTCCTCTCAGAGAGTAACATGCAACCGTTTCCTAACCTTATTTTATGGTGCTATATTTTGAATATAATAAACATGTGTCAAAAATGTAGTTTCATACTTTTTAGAAATTGATGTATTTATCTAACGACACTAAATCTAGAAAATACTATTGTGCTTATTCAAACTTCTCTTCTTCAGAGGCAAACCTTTATAATTTATTTTGTTTGTTTGTCTGTTCTAAGACAGAGTCTTACTCTGTTGCCCAGGCTAGAGTGCAATGGTACAATGTGAGCTCACTGCAACCTCCACCTCCCGGGTTCAAGTGATTCTCCTGCCTCAGTGTACCAAATAACCCGGATTAAATCCTTATAATTTCTATCATGATTGATTAGTTTTGTTCATCTTCAAATTCCAATAATTAGAATTCCTACAGGATGTGTGTGTGTGAATGCATATCTGGTATATTTTGTTTAGCAAAAATAAGTATTGGAGATTTAGCCAAATATTTGTCTGTATCATTTATTTTTCTTCATATTTCTGAGTTGCCTATGTATTTGTCAGAGTTTGCTTATTCATTACTCTGTTAGTGAATATTCAGATTGCTTTCAGAATTAGCTTTTACAAATAAAGCACTTAGGTGCGTTCTCAAACAGGTCTTTGTGTAAGTATGTGCTTTTATTTTTGTTGGATACATTTCTAGAATTGAAATTGCTGTGCTATAGGGTAGATATACGTTGGCCTTATTGAGAAGTGAATTATTTTTCAAAGTAGTTGTTCCATTTTTGTTGTTGTTGTTGTTTGTTTGTTTGTTTTGAGACAGCGTCTTGCTCTGTCGCCCAGCCTGGAGTGCAGTGGCATGATCTGGGCTCACTGCAAACTCCACCTCCCGGGTTCATGCCATTCTCCTGCCTCAGCCTCCAGCTGGGACTACACGTGCCCGCCACCACGCCCAGCTAATTTTTTGTATTTTTAGTGGAGACTGAGTTTCACTTTGTTAGCCAGGATGGTCTGTATCTCCTGACCCGTGATCCGCCCACCTGGATCCCCCAAAGTGCTGGGATTACAGGCGTGAGCCACTGCGCCCCACCGGTTGTTCTATTTTACAATCTCACAAGAAACAGACACAACTTCTAGTTTCCCCACATATTTGTCAGTATCAGTATTATCATTTTAAATATTAATCCTTCTGATTTCAATGCATTTTGGTTGCATTTCCCCTTACCTAATAATATTGAGCATCTTTTCACATTCTTATAAGCCACTTGTATCTCTTATTTTGTGAAACACCTGTTCAAGATTCTTATAACTGTTTAGTGGATCTCAAGATTACTTTGTGCAGTTTGAACATGCAATTATTTTATCATGTATATATGGAATAATTTATCACAGTCTATGGCTTAAAATTATATTTTCTTATGTTTTGCAGTTTTATTAGGATACATTTTTAATTAATATCTACAATTTATCCATTTTTACTCATAATAGTGCTTTCTCTGCTCAAAAGTATTTTTCCTATTATAATAGTTCACAGATTTTTAAATATTTTTTCTTTTAAAAGCTTTCTGAATTTTACTTTTCATTTTTATGCCTATATTAAAAATACTGGATTAGTTTTGTGTATAAAAAGAACTGATGTATATATTTGTTTTAATATGAGAATGCGTTTATTTCAAAAGCTTTTGTTAGAGACTTACTTTCCCCACTGAATTATCTACATGCCCTTGTAAACAACGAATTTACTACATAGGTGGAGGTTTAATTTTGCACCCCTCTTTATCCTTATTATTTTCGTGTTATGATGTTTTGGTACTGCAGCTTTCTTAGATGTCTGAAAATTGGCTCTATTTTTTTCCTCAAAATTCTAGGTTTTGTAAATTTTCCAAACAAATTTTTAGAAACAGCTTGTGAATTTCTCTCAAAATGTTTGCTAGAATTTACTATGGAGTTGTAGTAAATAAATATATAATTCATTGTAGTCAATAAGTTACAAACTATAGATTGCATTGATTTTTTTTTTTTTTTTTTTTTTAAGTAAAAAAAGACCTTTTCTCACAGGTCCACCAGGCGGTGCCCCAGCAGGGACTCTGTGTGGGTGTTCCCATCACACATTTCCCTTCCTCACTGCCGTAGCAGAGGTTGTCCATGAGGGCCCCATCCTTGCAGCAAACTTTTGCATGGGCATCCAGGTGTTTCCATATATCTTCTGAAATCTAGGTAGATGTTCCCAAACCTCAATTCTTAACTTCTGTGAACCCACAGGCTCAACACCACATGGAAGCTGCCAAGGCTTGGGGCTTCCACCCACTGAAGCAACAGCCTAAGCTATACTTTGGTCCCTTTTAGTCACAGCTGGAGTAGGTGGGATGCAGGGCATCAAGACCCTAGACTGCACACAGCACAGGGACCCTTGGCCCAGTGAAACCATCCTCTTCAAGGCCTCTGGGACTGTGATGGGAGGGCTGCTGTGAAGACCTCTGACATGCCCAGGAGACATTTTCACCATTGTCTTGGGGATTGACATTCAGCTCCTCATTACTTATGGAAATTTCTGCGGCAAGCTTAAATTTCTCCTCAGAAAATGGGTTTTTCTCTTCTATCACATTGTCAGGCTGCAAATTTTCTGAACTTTTGTGCTCTGCTTCCCTTATAAACTGAATGCCTTTAAAAGCACCCAAGTCACTTCTTCAGTGCTTAAGTTAAGTGTTAAGAAATTTATTCTGTCAGACACACTAATCTCTCTGAAGTTCTAAGTTTCACAAATCTTTAGGGGATGAGGAACATGCTGCCAGTCTCTGCTAAAACATAACAAGAGTCAACTTTGCTATAGTTTCAAACAAATCCCTCAACTCCATCTGAGACCACATCAGCCTGGATCTTATTGTCCACATCATTATCAGCATTTTGGTCAAAGTCATTCAAAACGTTTCTAGGAATTTCCAAACTTTCCTACATTTTGCTGTCTTCTTCTGAGACCTTCAAGCTGTTCCAACCTCTGCCTGTTACCCAGTTCCAAAGTTGCTTCCACATTTTCAGGTATCTTTACAGCAGCATCCCACTCTACTGATATCAATTTACTGTATTTAGTCTGTTTTAATGCTGCTTATAAAGACACACCCAAGACTGGGCAATTGACAAAAGAAAAAAAGTTTTAATTGGACTTACAGTTTCATGTATCTGGGGAAGCCTCACAATTATGGTGGAAGGCAAAGAGGAGTAAGTAACATCTTACGTGAATGGCAGCAGACAAAGAGAGCTTATGCAGGAAAACTCCCCCTTATGATAACCATCAGACCTCATGAGACTTACTCACTATCAGGAAAACAGCATAGGAAAAGCCTACCCCCATGATTCAATTACCTCCCACTAGGTTCTTCCCACAACATATGGGAATCCAAGATGAGATTTAGGTGGGGACACAGCCAAACCATATCAATGAAGCTCTCTGTTGTATTTGTTGTTGCTGATAATACTTGCTTGTTTTGCTTTTGAGATAGTGAAGAAGATCTTGCAGACAAAAAGGGGAAGCTGCATTAAAATTGGTAAAGGAAGAAACATAATATGAAAGGAGGGAAATAACAATGAGATAAAAGATTCAGAGACTGCTTTCCAGACAAAGTAGGAAAGAATTTCACTTTGGAATAGCAAAGCAGTGCTTGCTTGGCAAGGTGAGTCTTAGAATCTAACATCAACAGGGCTGAGTCACAGGTAATTAACAAAACCAGGAAGGAACAGGGAGCAGCAATGCGAAAACAGAAGAAAGCAGGTTACTTCATCCTACTTCATAGCTATTATTTTCCTAGTCATTGGAGATAAGCAAGATTAACAGATAAACCACCCATGTAAAATATTGTCACCAAACTCTTAAGCAAAACAAGAAAGAAGATACAAAACTTAGCAAACAGAGGAAGCAATTTCAGAGAATCAGAATTAAGACAAGAAACAAATGTAATTACAGTAAGTATAATTTGCATCTTCAGAGACATTCAAGAAGAGGTTGCAGTTTAGAAAATACTAATAATAGCTCTTGGATTAAAAACTCAACAGATGCTCTGAAGAGAACAATAGACATGGTTAAATATTGGTCTAGCAAGTTTGAAGTTTAAGAGCTGAACAACTCTCTCTGAATCCAATGGCTAGGGAAAAATTAAGAAAGGTAAAGAGAGGTAAAGTGAAGATAAAGAATTGTTGACATAAAGTTGTTGAAAATACTAGAAAAAAAGGAAAGTAAACATAAAGATGGAAATAATTAAATAACTAATGTAAAGATTGTTTTAGAACTAGAAATATTGTAGACTTGAGATTTAAAGTTTTCATAGAAGTATCAACTTATATTAATGGAGAAATTCTACTGATAGACATCTCTTGAAGAAGCAATGGAGTACTAATGATTAGGACAGAATCATAAAGACTTCCAGAGTAGGAGGATAGAAATGTAATGTTCCATGGAATAAGATATAGAAAAGAAAATTTATTCTTAAACTTGTAGATGTTGTTAATAACTGGTACAAGACCATCAATGTCTGAAGAAATAAATGTTTTTACAAATAGTGTCCTATAAGTACTCAAATAAGCATTTAATTTTGTGGACAAAGCAAAGACAATGGTGCATATCTCCCAATTCCCAAGCATTTAAAAATCTAAACACAAAACAATAAAATTAACAAATAAATTTTTATAATTATATCTGGCAGGAGTTTGGATCAGTCATAGAGAGCAATAGAATATTTGAAAATAAGGACTATATGGCCATTTTAATGATATTGATTCTTCCTATCCATGAGCATAGAATGTTTTTTCATTTGTTTAATCATCTCTGATGTCTATGGTATTTTTTAGTTCTTACAGAGATCTTTAACCTCACTAGTTAGCTGTATTCCTAAGTATTTGATTCTTTTTGCAGGAATTGTGACTGAGATTGCATTCCTGATTTGGCTCTCTGCTTGGCTGTTGGTGTATGGGAATGCTAGTAATTTTTGTATATTGTTTTTGTATCCTGAGACTCTGCCGAAAGTGTTTTTTCAGCTTCAGGAGCTTTTGGGCCTTAAGCTTTTAGGCCTATAAAGTTTTCTACATATAGGATCATGTAATCTGCAAACAGGGATAGTTTGACGTCCTTTCTTCCTATTTGGGTACCCTTCATTTCTTTCTCTTGCCTAATTGTTCTGGCAAGGACTTCCAATACTATGTTGAACAGAAGTGGTGAGAGAGGGCATCCTTTTCTTGTGCTGGTTTTCGAGGGAAATTCTTCCAGCTTTTGCCTCTTCAGTATGATGCTGGCTATGGGTTTGTCACAGATGGCTCTTATTATTTTGAGGTTCATTCAATACCTAGTTTATTGAGAGTTTTTAACCTGACAGGGTGTTGAATTTTATTGAAAGCATTTTTTCCATCTGTTGAGATAATTATGTGTTTTTTGTCTTTAGTTCTGTTTATGTGATAAATAACATTTATTCATTTGCATATGTTGAACCAACTTTGCATCATAAAGATAAAGCCAACTTGAGGTGGATAAGTTTTTTGATATACTGTTGTTCCATTTGCCAGTAACTTTTAAGAATTTTTGTGCTAGTGTTTATCAAGGATATTAGCCTGAAGAAAGTACCAATGACATTCTTCACAGAAAATATATTTTTAAAAAACTATATTAAAATGTAAATGGTATTTTAAAAAGACCAAATAAACAAGATGATCCTAAGCAAAAAAACAAAAACAAACAAAACAAAACATAAAAAATCTGGAGGTATTACACTACCTGATTTCAAACTATACTACAGGGCTACAGTAACTAAAACAGCATGGTACTGGTACAAAAACAGACATTTAGATCAATGAAACAGAACAGAGATCCCAAAAATAAGGCTGCACACCTACAACTATCTGATCTTTGATAAAATTGCAAAAATAAGCAATGGGGAAACGATCTCCTGTTAAATAAACAGTGCTGGGATAACTGGCTAACCATATGAAGAAGAGTGAAACTGGACACTTTCCTTACACCATATATAAGAATTAACTCAAAATAGATTAAAGACTTAAGTAGAAAACCCAAAGCTATAAAAACCTTGGAAAACAGCCCAGACAATATCATTCTGGTCATAGGAGTGGGCAAAGATTTTATGATGAAGAAGCCAAAAGCAATTACAACAAAAACAAAAATTGACAAGTGGAATCTAATTGAACTAGAGATTTTGCACAACAAAATAACCCATCAACAAAGTAAATAACCTACAGAATGAACATTTTTTGCAAACTGTGCATCTGACAAAGATCTAATATCAAGCATCTATAAGGAACTTAAAAAAATTTGCAAGAAAAAAAAATCCCCATTAAAAAGTGTGCAAACAACATGAACAAACACTTTCCAAAAAAAGACATACAGGCAGTCAACAAGCAAATGAAAAAGAGCTCAATATCACTGAGTATTAGAGAGATGCAAATCAAAACAACAATGAGATATCATCTCACACCAGTCAGAATCACTATTAAAAAGTAAAAACAAAACATGTTTGTGAGGTTTTGGAGCAAAAGGGACACTTACACACTGTTGGTGGGAATGTAAACTAGTTCAACCATTGTGGAAAAAAGTATGGTGATTCCTCAAAGACCTAAAAACAGGACTACCATTCAGCCCAGCAATCCCATTGTTGGGTATATACACAGGGGAATATAAATCATTCTATCATAAAGACACATGCACGTGTATGTTTATTGCAGCACTATTCACAATAACAAAGATAGAAAATCAACCTAAATGGCCATCAATGGCAGACTGGATAAAGAAATGTGGTACATATACACCATGGAATACCATGCAGCCATGAAAAGAAATGAGATCATGTCTCTGCAGAAATATGGATGGAGTTCAAAGCCATTATCCTCAGCAAACTAATGCAAGAACAGGAAACCAAATACTGCATTTTCTCACTTAAAAGTGAGAGATAAATTATGAGAGCACAAGGTCACCTAAAGTGGAGCAACAGACCCTGAGGCTTACTGGAGAGTAGAAGGTGAGAGGAAGGAGAGGATCAGGAAAAATAACTAATGGGTACTAGGCTTAATACCTGGATGATAAAATAATCTGTACAACAAAGCTCCATGACATGAGTTTACCTAGGTAACAAACCTGTACACGTACCCCTGAACTTGAAATAAAAGTTAAAGAAAAAGAAAATAAAGACAGGCAAAGATTATAGGCATTATCTAGATGTGGGTAAAATATAGGCAGTTTGGTCAAATTTTAACAGTAACTACTATAACTTGCATAGGAGCAAAATTATCAAACCAGTTAAGAAAAAATCTAAAGGTGTATAATTATAGATTGAGAAGGAGGGCAATTAGAAGGAATAGAAAAATAGGTCATAATTTCAAATCACTAAATTAAAACATTCAAAGAGAGGGGTGTGATATTAAAAGTCAGCTATGAAATAATGGGAGAAGAGAAGAGAAGTGAGAAATTGAAAATAACTACAAGGCAATAAAAGTAAAATTCTGATTAAGTGTAATAAAAATAGCTTATAATAATCAAATGCAATATTAATTATGTATGAAACAGAATAAAATCAAAAATCTGAAATATGATCCAACATGATACAAGTGGTCATTGTATGAATCTTGAGTCTTCATATCAACATTTGTTTTAGCTGTAGAATTTGATTGCTGTTAATAACGTATCACTCTTTGGTATCTTCCCTTTTTTCTTAAGAATTCCTTAATTATTTTCTGTGTATCTTATTATGATTTGCTTCTAATTTAATTCTCTTATGAGCAAAGGACCTACTCCATATAATGCAATCACTAAAACTTATTAACACTCATATAATGCCCCAGTATTTGTATAAGATCCCTATGAATTTCAGCGAATATGCATTTGGTAGACGGTAAGTGTTTTATATAAGTCAATCGTTTCAAGTTGTTTGACAGTGTTTTTAAAACCTTCTATATCCATACGGATTTTGTTCTATCTTTTTTATCAAAAGATGAGAGAGTAGTAAAATCTACAACTATGTTTGTTTACTTATATATCAATTTTCCTTGACGTATTTTGAAGTTCTATTATGAGATACTTACACATTTAGGATTGTTTTCTATTCTTCATGACACCACCATATTATTATAAAACGTGTCTTTATATCTCATTATACAGCAACTAGTTTTCCAGAATGTGTTTTGTAATGTGAATATAACCCTAGGATCGTATCCTATGTTTATAGCTTATAGCATTTGCTATAATTTTACTTTTAATATATTTGGGTTTTTATGCTTACCGTACATCTTTCTTAGCATTGGTTGTACCACATTTTATTTAATCAAATCATAATGTCTGTCTCATAATTAGCTCATTTAAATTAAATGTAGTATTTTTTATGATTGTATTTCACACTATAATTTATTTTATTTTACTTTCTTCTATGTGTGTTATTTTTCCTTTTGTTCCTCTTCTCCTGCCTTGTTTTAACTGATATTTTTTAGTGTTCCAGCAATAGAAATTTTCCATCCTGAAGAACATAGAGAAAAAAATCTTGGAAAAGTCGTGAACAGACACTTGGTGTCTTGTGGGAAAATATCAAGCAAGTTAACATAAGTGTTTTGGAATTCAGAAGAATGAATTCAGAAGGAAGAGACAGAACAATATTTGGAAAAAATTATGGCTAATTTTTTTCAAATTTTGTGAAAATTATTAAGGTCAAAAAAGCTCAGCAAACATAAACAAAATAATCAGAAAAGGAAAATATAAGCAAATGATATACAACAGAATTAAACTGCTGAAAACTTAAGAGATAAACTTAAAACAGCCAGTAGATAAAAGACAGGAACAGAGATAAGCAAGGCAGACTTCTTTAGAGAAACCTCACAAATAAAATCTCAATTAAAAAAAAAAAATAACTGTTTCAAGAAAAAAAATAGTTATCAAACTAGAATTTGATATCCAGTACAAATAATTTATAATTTAGCCTAAATATTTTTTTTCAGATCTACGAAAGCTGAAAAGATTTGTCACCAATAGATTTGCATCGGAAGTATTAAAAGGAGTTCTTTATACTAAAGGAAAATATCAGGTAGAAGCACAAAGAAAGGAAGTATGTTTTAAATTACAAATATAGGATCAAAAATAAAATACTTTTCCCCATTTCATTTCTTTCAAGGTAAATTGCACTTAAATAAATGTAATTCCAATCCTAAATATATACTGAGATACATATGTACAGATAACTATCAAAACACATGTGCTATCTTGTTCACCACTGTACTGTTTGTAACAGCTAAAATATAAAAAAAAAATCTGAATGTCTATTTCTGATAGAATGATTAATACATTGAGGTATATTTACACAATGGAACACTATATAGCAGGGAGAATGAATAGTCATCTACAACAGGCAACAACAGAGATAAATCTTACAATTATAATACTGAGCAAAAGTAGTTAGAAACATAAAATATACATCTAATGCAGTGGATATGTTTACCCTCAAGAGTAGAGGGGTAATAGAGAGTGGAATACAGAAAAAAGGAGAAGTCTGGAGTGTTGGCTAATGTTTATTGATCTTTATATTGAATATGTGAGTGTGCTCTGTTTGCAAAATTTTATAACCTCTATATTTATGATCTGTGCATTTTTGTGCATATTTAAATAAAACTTACAAAAATAAAATTAAAAGGTTATATACTATAATGTAATTCATATTTTTATGAATGACATTTTCTTCTCCAGAATGATTAAAATCACAAAATAAGATAAAATATAGTAAGCCATGTATTTTAATTATTTTTGAGTTTATAATCCAGAGATAAGTTACTTAATAATGTCTCTACTCAGACATTATTAAAAAACATGTTAAGTAAATAGATCTACAAAGGGCAACGTCCAGTTGGATTTTATGATTATAAACAAGGATGAAGTACAGAAGTCAAAATAAAATATGAAAAAAATAGTGTTATCCATAGTTCTTACATGGCCAAACCTCATCTCAAAAACAAAAATCCTCCAAAGGAATTTTGATCCCTTTCCATTTTTTTTAACATTACCATACTCCAAAAGTGTTTGTTTGTGATTTATTTATGTGGATATATTTGTTTGTTCTCCTCTAAATGAATTCCAGTTTTACCCTAAAGTCCAGTTATAAAATGTATATTTTTCTGAAAATAGACCAATAATAAATGTCTTTAATACAGTAGCAGAATTCAACTAGGACCTGGGAGACAAGATGTTTATTTTTGATGTTACAAAATATTTATTTTTGATGTTATCAAAGAAGGAATCATTCAATGTTGAACCAATAAGCATAAATGTCATAATAAATAAAAACACAAACATGTTAACATTATTTAATGTAGCATAAAATACATTGTATTCTAATATAAAATGTCAGAAACAATTATTCATTTGGTATTATTAAATTAAGTTCTGCATATCCTGAAATGATTTTCTGTCACTTTCTACCATGTATTATAAGTACTTGCATTTTTCTTTTCATATATCCAAAACAATAAAATCAAGGTTATTGTTTAGGTTACATATATATATTATTTTTTTGAGACCAAGTTTCACTCTGTCCCACCGGCTGGAGTGCAGTGGCATGATCTTGACTCACTGGAACCTCCGCCTCCTAGGTTCAAGTGATTCTTGTGCCTCAGCCTCCCAAGTAGCTGGGATCACATGTGCATACCATTACGCCCGGCTAATTTTTGTACTTTTACTAGAGACAGGATTTCGCCATGTTGGCCAGGATGGTCTCAAACTCCTGACTTCAGGTGATCCACCCATCTCGGCCTCCCAAAGTGCTGGAATTACAGGCATAAGCCACTATGCCCAGTTGGTAATAATATATTTCTAACTCTTTAGAGGCTTATTTTGAAACACTTGTCAGTGAGAGGGAAACAAATAAATAGATATGCATAGACACACCATCAAGAGTTCAATACATATTAATTCCTAGTTTTGGAATGGTACTTCATAAGAAATTATATAAAGGAAAATATTATTAAATAGGGTATAGGTTACAAAAATTCAGACCAAAACTTTTTTTAAGTTGGCAAGTTATCATATATTATGTTTTATTACAAATTATAGAATTTGTAATTATACTCATATTCAGCATGATGATTGTCAGTGTAATAAAGTATTTTCATAAAGTACTAGAGTCATAGTTTCATCTTTAAATTTAACATGAATATGAGCAAAATTGTCTCAGATTGCCTAGCAAAGACAGCTGGATACAAAAATTTCTCCAGTTGAAAATAATTAACCAGAATGATTGTCCGGTTACTGTGATTATCTGTAAGTACTCTGTAATTAATCAGATTATTTGAATACCTCCTAAAGGAGGGAGGAAAGGGATAGGTAAAATTACTTTTTTTTGTTTGTTTCTTTTATTATTTATTTTTTTATTTTTATTTTTATGTTTGAGACGGAGTCTCGCTCTGCCACCCAGGCTGGAGTGGTGCAGTGGCGCGATCTCGGCTCACTGCAAGCTCCGCCTCCCGGGTTCATGCCATTCTCCTGCCTCAGCCTCCGGAGTAGCTGGGACTACAGGCGCCTGCCGCTGGGCTGATTTTTTGTATTTTTAGTAGAGACGGGGTTTCACTGTGGTCTCAATCTCCTGACCTTGTGATCCGCCCGTCTCGGCCTGCCCAAAGTGCTGGGATTACAGGCGTAAGCCACCGCGCCTGGCCTGTTTCTTTGTTTTTTAATAGATAGGGTCTCACTCTGTTGTCCAGGCTGGAATGCAGGGCATGATCATAACTCACTACAGCCTCAAACTCCTGGGCTCAAAGGCTCCTCCTAACTCAGTCTCCTAAGTAGCTGGAAGCAAACGTCCCACCACAGCACTTGGTTAAGTTGTAATATATTTTGTAGAGTCTAGGTCTTGCTTTGTTGCTCAGGTTGGCAACATTACTTTTGATTGCAACATTTGGCGTAGAATTGGAGTTATACACTAATATACATGTTTATACATATAAAATTGTGTTCTTAGAAATTTCCTCATGAGTTCATTAAACATTCGACCAGGCACGGTGGCTCATGCCTGTAATCCCAGCACTTTGTGGGCCAAGGCAGGCGGATCACGAGGTTGAGAGATTGAGACCATCCTGCTAACACGGTGAAACCCTGTCTCTACTAAAAATACAAAAAATTGGCCGGACGTGATGGTGGGCGCCTGTAGTCCCAGCTGCTGGGGAGGCTGAGGGAGGAGAATGGCCTGAACTGGGGAGGTGGAGCTTGCAGTGAGCAGAAGTCGCACCACTGCATTCCAGACTGGGGGACAGAGCGAGACTCTGTCTCAAAAAAAAAAAAAAAAAATTAACTTTTCTTTTTAGTTGAGTTACCAAAATTTCTTGCTATCTAATTGACTCGTGTTCTACCTCTCAGGTATAAATTCAGTGTTTTTAATGGACCCTAGATTTTATTACTGAAAATATAGTAAGCTGATAAAGACCCGTAACTGAAGGAAGCCCACTATCTCTTAAGGTTTTATTAAAAATAATGACATTTGGGCCGGGCGCGGTGGCTCAAGCCTGTAATCCCAGCACTTTGGGAGGCCGAGACGGGCGGATCACGAGGTCAGGAGATCGAGACCATCCTGGCTAACACGGTGAAAACCCGTATCTACTAAAAATACAAAAACTAGCCGGGCGAGGTGGCGGGCGCCTGTAGTCCCAGCTACTTGGGAGGCTGAGGCAGGAGAATGGCGTAAACCCGGGAGGCGGAGCTTGCAGTGAGCTGAGATCCGGCCGCTGCACTCCAGTCCGGGCGACAGAGCGAGAACCCGCCTCAAAAAATAAAAATAAAAAATAAAAAATAAAAAAAAAATGACATTTGATTTAAAAAGGATTCTAATACTGTGTTATGCCCCTTTAAAGTATCCATAAAAATACTTTTTTCTTTTATGAAATGAAAATATTTTTATATTAAAAGGGATAATCAAAACACAATTTACCTGGGAATTGGAAGAAAATATCATAGACTTCCACTTCTGGCCAAGATGGAAAGTAGAAGAACCAGATTTATCTTCTCATTAGATGCCACCCAACAAGCAAAAATAAATATACACATAAAAATTGGTCTTCAAAACACTTGTCATCTAGGAACAAGGGGTCACACAATCTGTAAGATACGAAGTACATGAACTGAAGTGTATGATTTCCTATCTTACTGACTTCAGAGGATTTTGAAGTTACAGTGCAGAGGGGAATCCTAAGTAAAGCCTCCTGGACTCCCTGAATTTAGGAGGCGGATCTCAGAGTCCAGAAAATCTAAAGTTGTTAGAATGTAAAGGATAAAGTAAAGGAAAAGCTTACAGAGAGAGAAGTCTGGAGACTTCTAGACGTTCGCCCTAAAATTGTAGTTAGATATCAATAAGTGATTTTTGTGTGACTAAGCTACCTAAAGCTAGAGAAAGAATATTCAACAAAAATTATAATTACAATATCCAAAACTATGACAGGGCCAGGAGCAGTGTCAATTTTCATCAGTTAAACTGGGCAACCTAAATATTCTTAAGGTAATAAATAGGTAGAGTACAAGGAAAATTTTTGCCTCGGTAGTGGGGAATAATTAGCCACCAATTAAGTATGGCTCATGTCCTGCTTATAAATCTAAAAAGGAAGATAAAAATGATCCATTTTCAAGTAACTTCACTTTATACAAGAAAAACATTTCAAAAATATTTATAGAATTATAGAAAACACATCATCAAACAATGTAAAACTAACAATGTCTGTAACCAAACAAAACATTAACTGTCAAGTCATGTAGCAGGAAAATCTAAGACATAATGAGAAAAGTGAATCAACAAAATCCACGTAGATTTGACAGAGATTGGATTTAGTATTCAAGATGAATAAAACATTTTATCTAAGATGTATATATTTAAAAGTAGATATGGAATACAATAAAAGACCCAAATCCAACTTCTAGGAATGAAAACAAAAACTATGAGTAAGAAATATACTTAGTTGAATCAGTGGTAGAATAGAATTTGCAGAGGAAAACATTTATAAACTTGAAGATATAGCAACAGAAGGAATTTAAAATGAAACAGAAAAATATTGTTATTGGAAAGAAAAGAAAGTGAACACAGCATGTGTGAGTGACTGAACAACTTTAAACAGCATAATATGCAGATAATTGCAATTCTATAAACATGAGTGCAGAAAAATATTTGAATAAATTATAGCTAAAATTTAAAAAATCTAATATAAATAATGAAACCACATATGCAAAAAGATCAATTAACTTCAAGCACAAAATACATTAAAATAAAATTGCTCAAAACTAGTGATAAAGAAAAATTCTCAAAGCAGCCAATTGCAAAAACACAGTCTGCACAGAGGAACAAAAAATGCCAGCAAACATTTTACTGGAAACAAAGAAAATTAGAAGATAATGAAGCAACATCTTTAAAGTACTGGAAGATAAACATTGTCAGCTAGAAATTGTAGACCTAGAGAAACTATCTTTCAAGATGCAGATGAAATAAAGATTTTGTTCAGGCACTCAGAAGCTGAAAGAAATCATCACCAGTAAAACAACACCATAAAATTAAAAAAAAAAAAAATGTTAAAGAAAATGTTTCAGGCAGTAGTAAAAGAATATCAACAGGAAATTTGGATCTACATAGAAGAATAAAAAGCACTGGAAATGGTGTCAACATGATTAAATATATAAGATCCTTTTATTTCTGTTTGAATTCAATTGATTGTTTAAACAAGGGGTCAGCAAGCTATAGCTTCATGGTTGGACTGCCCGTTTATGTGAACAAATTTTTACTAAGACACATTCATGCTCATTTGTTTATGTATTATCAATGGGTGCTATAGAATTACAAAAGTGTAATTAAGTCATTGTAACAGAGCCTAATGGCACACAAGCCTAAAATATTATCTTTTTAGAAAACCATGTCCAGTTCTGGTGGTTCATGCCTGTGATCCCAGCACTTTGGGAGGCCAAAGTGGGAGGATCACGAGGTCAGGAGATTGAGACCATCCTGAGCAACATGATGAAACCCCCTATATACTAAAAATACAAACACTAGCTGGGCGTGGCGGCACGTGCCTGTAATCCCAGGTACTCGGGAGGCTGAGGCAGGAGAATTACTTGAACCCGGGAGGCAGAGGTTGCAGTGAGCCGAGATGGCACCACTGCACTCCAACCTGGTGACAGAGGTAGACTCCATCAAAAATAAAAAGAGACAGAGAGAAGGAAACAACATTATTAACCCCTAATTTAAACAAGAATAATAATATATAATGAGTTTACAACATACATAAAAATAAATTACATGACAATAACAGAACAACAGGATAAAATAATGAAAATGTTGTTACTTTCATTATACTGTATGTAAAGTAGTATATTATGATTTGAAGGTAGAACGTGACGAGTTAAAGATGTATACTACAAACTCAAAAGCAACCGTTAAAATTAACAATATAAAGAGCTTTAATTACCAAGTAAGAAAAGAGAGAAGATGAAACTATAAAATATATTTAATTCATAGAAAAGAAGGAAAACAAGAAGGAAAATAAGCAAAAAACAGATGGGATGGTAGGGGAAGCAAAATTGTATTACCATCTTCTTAGTGTTGTTTTTTTTTTTTTTTTTTTTTTCCTCTGCTAGGCCTGAGAATTAAGTTGATATAAGACAGATCAACAGGAAAATGCATACACATTTATTTAATATATGTATTATGTGGCATGAGAGATTCATTAAGGAAAGAAAGACCCAATGTCATAATCACTTATGCTCTGAATTAGATACTGAGTAGTAAATTGTGAAATATTACAAGACAAAGGAGCTGGAACTAGTGTAGTTAATTGGGTGGAGTGGTGATTAACAGGATAAGGGTTGGTTTAACAAAGTCTGTTTGTACAAGTTTCCCTTGACTCAACTTCTCATCCTGGGTGATGAGACTGTTACTTTCCTTCTTGTATAGAGGGCAGCTTTCATGTAGAAATTTTACCGCCTACTTTTAAGAAAAAGGAAAATCAAAGTGCTTTTCTTGCATCTGCTGTTTTTCAAGTGTCTTTAACTCAAAAAAATCAATATGCCAAAGTGGCATGTTTGGGGGCATCTGGTTCTGAATTCCTTCAGGAAAGATAGAAAGCAAAAGCAAAATGAAAGGTTTAAAACTAAAAATAGCAGGGCATGGAGGCTTATGCCTGTAATCCCAGCACTTTGGGAGGCTGAGGTGGGCGGATCACGAGGTCAGGAGTTTGAAACCAGCCTGGCTAACATAGTGAAACCCGGCTCTACTAAAAATACAAAAAATTAGCCAGGCCTGGTGGCGGATACCTGTAATGCCAGCTACTCGGAAGGCTGAGGCAGGAGAATGGCTTGAACCTAGGAGGCAGAGGTTGTAGTGAGCCAAGATCACGACATTGCACTCCAGCCTGGGCAACAGAGCAAGACTCTGTCTCAAAAAAAGAAAAATTAAACTAAAAATATACATAACCACATTACATATAAATGGTCTAAATATACCAATATAACAACAGATTGGATCAATAAAACAAGATGTAAATACCTACTGTCTAGAAGAAATGCAAGAATATCTAATAAAGGATATCTATGTAGAAACAATAGCTGGCATCATACTTAATGAATAAAAAGTAGTTTATTTCCCCCCTATTTCAGGAACAAGATGAGTTCATTAACTCTTAGCACTTTGTTTCAACATGCCACTAGATATTCTACAAAGTACCATAGACAAAAAACATAAACAAAATAATTCCAGACAGGAAAGGAAAACATAAATTGGTTTTATTTGTAGATGGCATGTCTATATAGCAAGTCCACCAAAATCTACAAAAACACTGCTGGCTATAAGAAGTGAGTTAGCAACATAAAAAAGAAAAAAAAAAAAGCAACATATTAAACTAATATTTCCATATACCAGCAA
>NW_022316835.1:0-2038 GCF_002776525.5 Piliocolobus tephrosceles
GCTATCTGATGGAAGAATAACTGCTAGATATTAATAATAGAAATCATTTGCATCAGCCGGGTACAGTGGTTCTCTCCTATAATCACAAAACACTGGGAGGCATATCACTTCAGCCCACGAGTTGGAGACCAGCCTGGGCAATGTGGCAAAACCTTGTTTCTACTAAAGATACAAAAATTAGCTGGGCATGGCGGCATGTGCCTGTAGTCCCAGCTACTCAGGAGGCTGAGATAGGAGGATTGCATGAGCACACTACACTTCAGCCCAGGCAGCATAGTAAGATCCTGTTTCCAAAAAAAAAAAAAAGTCATTGGTGTCAAATGATTTCTGTGTCAAAGCTTTCAGAAAAAGGAGTGGAAAGAAAATTTAAAAAGTGCTTGTCCCTCACTCTTAGATGTCATATTCAATTAAATGTTTCTTCAGACTTAATAAAGAAATTGAACAATAATAACAAGCATGATTTTATTTCCATTAACCTGAAATTTACTGCTGTTTCAAATTCTACTCAATTTAGAGTTTTTGAGCTTAAAAATAAGAAGTATTAAATAGAAGTTACAATATTTTTTGAAGTCATTGGTGAGAATTTGTTTAATAATGCCTATGTATTTGGTAATTTTATCTTAGTTCTACAAATTTCACTATCACAAACTCTTCCCTGTCAGCTACCTCAGCTACCAGATGTATCAGACAGTCAGTGATAACTATGTCACATATGGTAGTACCCTTTGCTTTAATGAGGGTGATTAGCTAAAACTGATGTTCATTGCCTTAATATAGACATACTGTATTTAGATATATTTAACTCTATTACACATACTGCAAACACATACACTTGTTGTCTTCTACACTGTTATATATTTCACTTGTTATAGCAGATATTTATTTTTGATGAGTAACTAAGTATAATAAAATAGATAGCAGAGGAATTAAGTATCTCATACGGATATCATTTCATCTGATCTTGATGAACAAGGAAATTAGTGATTTACCCAGGAATAAATGTGAAGTTCTGTATGGTTTGGAAAGCACAAATGGTCACCTAATTTTGAAACACTTTAGGTAAACTGCCATTCAGAAAAACATTTATCACTTGTATAACTAATGAAATGCTTAGGGGAAAGTGTTTTGGCTGACAAAGAACCATACTTTGCTTTTACAGACTATGTTTGTATTTGAATATTTCATAAAAACTATTTCCAAACCAAGGAGAAAAAAAAAAAAAAAAACTAAATAAAAAGGCAAAGATCTATTTTTGAAAGTGAAATGTTTACATATAACCATAGTTAGAAAAGAAGTGGAAATCAGTATGTGATTTCAGATGATTGCATATTTTATAACTATTAGGGATAAAGTGCATTAGAGCTTCCTGTTGCCAGTTGCAGAGAGGCTTAGATTCAGAGGTAGCATCTGTACAAAAAGATGCTGCCATTTTTATGGTAAATGCTTTTTAAATTGAACTAGAAAGTAAATAATGACACATTTTGAAAAAAATATGAATTTTTAAAAGTCTGTGTTTGAACATCAGTAAAGAAACCAACGTAACTATGAATTAAAAGAAATCTAGAAATACTTTATTTAAGCAAAAACATTGCAAACATTTATTTCATAATATTTACTTTCTTAAGATAAAAACAAAAGCAGTTGGAGATTTAATTCACTGTAAGAAAGAAAAGTTTTTGTACAGAATATTTTCTAAAGTAGTAAATGTAAACCTAAGTAACATAGCATGGAATGAAAGTAAATTACTGGGAATGGCTTTGTATTGATTACATATGTTGTGAAATTTTTCCATACTGAAACAAATCTACACAGTGGAGGAAGATATGTATTTAAAACTGACATCTGATGTGATTAGTGTACATACTTACAAATTTGCAATAGTCTCTGAAGAGAATACGAGATTTCTACCTTTTCCATTTCCAATTCAGTCCAGTCATTTTGGTATATTTCTCTGATAGTGTCTCTATTAAAATGTAATTTATTTTACTTTATTTCTATAAATTTATGGAGTGCAATTGTAATTTTGTTACATCCGTAG
>NW_022316836.1:0-22429 GCF_002776525.5 Piliocolobus tephrosceles
TTGCTGGTATATGGAAATATTAGTTTAATATGTTGCTTTTTTTTTTTCTTTTTTATGTTGCTAACTCACTTCTTATAGCCAGCAGTGTTTTTGTAGATTTTGGTGGACTTGCTATATAGACATGCCATCTACAAATAAAACCAATTTATGTTTTCCTTTCCTGTCTGGAATTATTTTGTTTATGTTTTTTGTCTATGGTACTTTGTAGAATATCTAGTGGCATGTTGAAACAAAGTGCTAAGAGTTAATGAACTCATCTTGTTCCTGAAATAGGGGGGAAATAAACTACTTTTTATTCATTAAGTATGATGCCAGCTATTGTTTCTACATAGATATCCTTTATTAGATATTCTTGCATTTCTTCTAGACAGTAGGTATTTACATCTTGTTTTATTGATCCAATCTGTTGTTATATTGGTATATTTAGACCATTTATATGTAATGTGGTTATGTATATTTTTAGTTTAATTTTTCTTTTTTTGAGACAGAGTCTTGCTCTGTTGCCCAGGCTGGAGTGCAATGTCGTGATCTTGGCTCACTACAACCTCTGCCTCCTAGGTTCAAGCCATTCTCCTGCCTCAGCCTTCCGAGTAGCTGGCATTACAGGTATCCGCCACCAGGCCTGGCTAATTTTTTGTATTTTTAGTAGAGCCGGGTTTCACTATGTTAGCCAGGCTGGTTTCAAACTCCTGACCTCGTGATCCGCCCACCTCAGCCTCCCAAAGTGCTGGGATTACAGGCATAAGCCTCCATGCCCTGCTATTTTTAGTTTTAAACCTTTCATTTTGCTTTTGCTTTCTATCTTTCCTGAAGGAATTCAGAACCAGATGCCCCCAAACATGCCACTTTGGCATATTGATTTTTTTGAGTTAAAGACACTTGAAAAACAGCAGATGCAAGAAAAGCACTTTGATTTTCCTTTTTCTTAAAAGTAGGCGGTAAAATTTCTACATGAAAGCTGCCCTCTATACAAGAAGGAAAGTAACAGTCTCATCACCCAGGATGAGAAGTTGAGTCAAGGGAAACTTGTACAAACAGACTTTGTTAAACCAACCCTTATCCTGTTAATCACCACTCCACCCAATTAACTACACTAGTTCCAGCTCCTTTGTCTTGTAATATTTCACAATTTACTACTCAGTATCTAATTCAGAGCATAAGTGATTATGACATTGGGTCTTTCTTTCCTTAATGAATCTCTCATGCCACATAATACATATATTAAATAAATGTGTATGCATTTTCCTGTTGATCTGTCTTATATCAACTTAATTCTCAGGCCTAGCAGAGGAAAAAAAAAAAAAAAAAAAAAACAACACTAAGAAGATGGTAATACAATTTTGCTTCCCCTACCATCCCATCTGTTTTTTGCTTATTTTCCTTCTTGTTTTCCTTCTTTTCTATGAATTAAATATATTTTATAGTTTCATCTTCTCTCTTTTCTTACTTGGTAATTAAAGCTCTTTATATTGTTAATTTTAACGGTTGCTTTTGAGTTTGTAGTATACATCTTTAACTCGTCACGTTCTACCTTCAAATCATAATATACTACTTTACATACAGTATAATGAAAGTAACAACATTTTCATTATTTTATCCTGTTGTTCTGTTATTGTCATGTAATTTATTTTTATGTATGTTGTAAACTCATTATATATTATTATTCTTGTTTAAATTAGGGGTTAATAATGTTGTTTCCTTCTCTCTGTCTCTTTTTATTTTTGATGGAGTCTACCTCTGTCACCAGGTTGGAGTGCAGTGGTGCCATCTCGGCTCACTGCAACCTCTGCCTCCCGGGTTCAAGTAATTCTCCTGCCTCAGCCTCCCGAGTACCTGGGATTACAGGCACGTGCCGCCACGCCCAGCTAGTGTTTGTATTTTTAGTATATAGGGGGTTTCATCATGTTGCTCAGGATGGTCTCAATCTCCTGACCTCGTGATCCTCCCACTTTGGCCTCCCAAAGTGCTGGGATCACAGGCATGAACCACCAGAACTGGACATGGTTTTCTAAAAAGATAATATTTTAGGCTTGTGTGCCATTAGGCTCTGTTACAATGACTTAATTACACTTTTGTAATTCTATAGCACCCATTGATAATACATAAACAAATGAGCATGAATGTGTCTTAGTAAAAATTTGTTCACATAAACGGGCAGTCCAACCATGAAGCTATAGCTTGCTGACCCCTTGTTTAAACAATCAATTGAATTCAAACAGAAATAAAAGGATCTTATATATTTAATCATGTTGACACCATTTCCAGTGCTTTTTATTCTTCTATGTAGATCCAAATTTCCTGTTGATATTCTTTTACTACTGCCTGAAACATTTTCTTTAACATTTTTTTTTTTTTTTAATTTTATGGTGTTGTTTTACTGGTGATGATTTCTTTCAGCTTCTGAGTGCCTGAACAAAATCTTTATTTCATCTGCATCTTGAAAGATAGTTTCTCTAGGTCTACAATTTCTAGCTGACAATGTTTATCTTCCAGTACTTTAAAGATGTTGCTTCATTATCTTCTAATTTTCTTTGTTTCCAGTAAAATGTTTGCTGGCATTTTTTGTTCCTCTGTGCAGACTGTGTTTTTGCAATTGGCTGCTTTGAGAATTTTTCTTTATCACTAGTTTTGAGCAATTTTATTTTAATGTATTTTGTGCTTGAAGTTAATTGATCTTTTTGCATATGTGGTTTCATTATTTATATTAGATTTTTTAAATTTTAGCTATAATTTATTCAAATATTTTTCTGCACTCATGTTTATAGAATTGCAATTATCTGCATATTATGCTGTTTAAAGTTGTTCAGTCACTCACACATGCTGTGTTCACTTTCTTTTCTTTCCAATAACAATATTTTTCTGTTTCATTTTAAATTCCTTCTGTTGCTATATCTTCAAGTTTATAAATGTTTTCCTCTGCAAATTCTATTCTACCACTGATTCAACTAAGTATATTTCTTACTCATAGTTTTTGTTTTCATTCCTAGAAGTTGGATTTGGGTCTTTTATTGTATTCCATATCTACTTTTAAATATATACATCTTAGATAAAATGTTTTATTCATCTTGAATACTAAATCCAATCTCTGTCAAATCTACGTGGATTTTGTTGATTCACTTTTCTCATTATGTCTTAGATTTTCCTGCTACATGACTTGACAGTTAATGTTTTGTTTGGTTACAGACATTGTTAGTTTTACATTGTTTGATGATGTGTTTTCTATAATTCTATAAATATTTTTGAAATGTTTTTCTTGTATAAAGTGAAGTTACTTGAAAATGGATCATTTTTATCTTCCTTTTTAGATTTATAAGCAGGACATGAGCCATACTTAATTGGTGGCTAATTATTCCCCACTACCGAGGCAAAAATTTTCCTTGTACTCTACCTATTTATTACCTTAAGAATATTTAGGTTGCCCAGTTTAACTGATGAAAATTGACACTGCTCCTGGCCCTGTCATAGTTTTGGATATTGTAATTATAATTTTTGTTGAATATTCTTTCTCTAGCTTTAGGTAGCTTAGTCACACAAAAATCACTTATTGATATCTAACTACAATTTTAGGGCGAACGTCTAGAAGTCTCCAGACTTCTCTCTCTGTAAGCTTTTCCTTTACTTTATCCTTTACATTCTAACAACTTTAGATTTTCTGGACTCTGAGATCCGCCTCCTAAATTCAGGGAGTCCAGGAGGCTTTACTTAGGATTCCCCTCTGCACTGTAACTTCAAAATCCTCTGAAGTCAGTAAGATAGGAAATCATACACTTCAGTTCATGTACTTCGTATCTTACAGATTGTGTGACCCCTTGTTCCTAGATGACAAGTGTTTTGAAGACCAATTTTTATGTGTATATTTATTTTTGCTTGTTGGGTGGCATCTAATGAGAAGATAAATCTGGTTCTTCTACTTTCCATCTTGGCCAGAAGTGGAAGTCTATGATATTTTCTTCCAATTCCCAGGTAAATTGTGTTTTGATTATCCCTTTTAATATAAAAATATTTTCATTTCATAAAAGAAAAAAGTATTTTTATGGATACTTTAAAGGGGCATAACACAGTATTAGAATCCTTTTTAAATCAAATGTCATTTTTTTTTTATTTTTTATTTTTTATTTTTATTTTTTGAGGCGGGTTCTCGCTCTGTCGCCCGGACTGGAGTGCAGCGGCCGGATCTCAGCTCACTGCAAGCTCCGCCTCCCGGGTTTACGCCATTCTCCTGCCTCAGCCTCCCAAGTAGCTGGGACTACAGGCGCCCGCCACCTCGCCCGGCTAGTTTTTGTATTTTTAGTAGATACGGGTTTTCACCGTGTTAGCCAGGATGGTCTCGATCTCCTGACCTCGTGATCCGCCCGTCTCGGCCTCCCAAAGTGCTGGGATTACAGGCTTGAGCCACCGCGCCCGGCCCAAATGTCATTATTTTTAATAAAACCTTAAGAGATAGTGGGCTTCCTTCAGTTACGGGTCTTTATCAGCTTACTATATTTTCAGTAATAAAATCTAGGGTCCATTAAAAACACTGAATTTATACCTGAGAGGTAGAACACGAGTCAATTAGATAGCAAGAAATTTTGGTAACTCAACTAAAAAGAAAAGTTAATTTTTTTTTTTTTTTTTTGAGACAGAGTCTCGCTCTGTCCCCCAGTCTGGAATGCAGTGGTGCGACTTCTGCTCACTGCAAGCTCCACCTCCCCAGTTCAGGCCATTCTCCTCCCTCAGCCTCCCCAGCAGCTGGGACTACAGGCGCCCACCATCACGTCCGGCCAATTTTTTGTATTTTTAGTAGAGACAGGGTTTCACCGTGTTAGCAGGATGGTCTCAATCTCTCAACCTCGTGATCCGCCTGCCTTGGCCCACAAAGTGCTGGGATTACAGGCATGAGCCACCGTGCCTGGTCGAATGTTTAATGAACTCATGAGGAAATTTCTAAGAACACAATTTTATATGTATAAACATGTATATTAGTGTATAACTCCAATTCTACGCCAAATGTTGCAATCAAAAGTAATGTTGCCAACCTGAGCAACAAAGCAAGACCTAGACTCTACAAAATATATTACAACTTAACCAAGTGCTGTGGTGGGACGTTTGCTTCCAGCTACTTAGGAGACTGAGTTAGGAGGAGCCTTTGAGCCCAGGAGTTTGAGGCTGTAGTGAGTTATGATCATGCCCTGCATTCCAGCCTGGACAACAGAGTGAGACCCTATCTATTAAAAAACAAAGAAACAGGCCAGGCGCGGTGGCTTACGCCTGTAATCCCAGCACTTTGGGCAGGCCGAGACGGGCGGATCACAAGGTCAGGAGATTGAGACCACAGTGAAACCCCGTCTCTACTAAAAATACAAAAAATCAGCCCAGCGGCAGGCGCCTGTAGTCCCAGCTACTCCGGAGGCTGAGGCAGGAGAATGGCATGAACCCGGGAGGCGGAGCTTGCAGTGAGCCGAGATCGCGCCACTGCACCACTCCAGCCTGGGTGGCAGAGCGAGACTCCGTCTCAAACATAAAAATAAAAATAAAAAAATAAATAATAAAAGAAACAAACAAAAAAAAGTAATTTTACCTATCCCTTTCCTCCCTCCTTTAGGAGGTATTCAAATAATCTGATTAATTACAGAGTACTTACAGATAATCACAGTAACCGGACAATCATTCTGGTTAATTATTTTCAACTGGAGAAATTTTTGTATCCAGCTGTCTTTGCTAGGCAATCTGAGACAATTTTGCTCATATTCATGTTAAATTTAAAGATGAAACTATGACTCTAGTACTTTATGAAAATACTTTATTACACTGACAATCATCATGCTGAATATGAGTATAATTACAAATTCTATAATTTGTAATAAAACATAATATATGATAACTTGCCAACTTAAAAAAAGTTTTGGTCTGAATTTTTGTAACCTATACCCTATTTAATAATATTTTCCTTTATATAATTTCTTATGAAGTACCATTCCAAAACTAGGAATTAATATGTATTGAACTCTTGATGGTGTGTCTATGCATATCTATTTATTTGTTTCCCTCTCACTGACAAGTGTTTCAAAATAAGCCTCTAAAGAGTTAGAAATATATTATTACCAACTGGGCATAGTGGCTTATGCCTGTAATTCCAGCACTTTGGGAGGCCGAGATGGGTGGATCACCTGAAGTCAGGAGTTTGAGACCATCCTGGCCAACATGGCGAAATCCTGTCTCTAGTAAAAGTACAAAAATTAGCCGGGCGTAATGGTATGCACATGTGATCCCAGCTACTTGGGAGGCTGAGGCACAAGAATCACTTGAACCTAGGAGGCGGAGGTTCCAGTGAGTCAAGATCATGCCACTGCACTCCAGCCGGTGGGACAGAGTGAAACTTGGTCTCAAAAAAATAATATATATATGTAACCTAAACAATAACCTTGATTTTATTGTTTTGGATATATGAAAAGAAAAATGCAAGTACTTATAATACATGGTAGAAAGTGACAGAAAATCATTTCAGGATATGCAGAACTTAATTTAATAATACCAAATGAATAATTGTTTCTGACATTTTATATTAGAATACAATGTATTTTATGCTACATTAAATAATGTTAACATGTTTGTGTTTTTATTTATTATGACATTTATGCTTATTGGTTCAACATTGAATGATTCCTTCTTTGATAACATCAAAAATAAATATTTTGTAACATCAAAAATAAACATCTTGTCTCCCAGGTCCTAGTTGAATTCTGCTACTGTATTAAAGACATTTATTATTGGTCTATTTTCAGAAAAATATACATTTTATAACTGGACTTTAGGGTAAAACTGGAATTCATTTAGAGGAGAACAAACAAATATATCCACATAAATAAATCACAAACAAACACTTTTGGAGTATGGTAATGTTAAAAAAAATGGAAAGGGATCAAAATTCCTTTGGAGGATTTTTGTTTTTGAGATGAGGTTTGGCCATGTAAGAACTATGGATAACACTATTTTTTTCATATTTTATTTTGACTTCTGTACTTCATCCTTGTTTATAATCATAAAATCCAACTGGACGTTGCCCTTTGTAGATCTATTTACTTAACATGTTTTTTAATAATGTCTGAGTAGAGACATTATTAAGTAACTTATCTCTGGATTATAAACTCAAAAATAATTAAAATACATGGCTTACTATATTTTATCTTATTTTGTGATTTTAATCATTCTGGAGAAGAAAATGTCATTCATAAAAATATGAATTACATTATAGTATATAACCTTTTAATTTTATTTTTGTAAGTTTTATTTAAATATGCACAAAAATGCACAGATCATAAATATAGAGGTTATAAAATTTTGCAAACAGAGCACACTCACATATTCAATATAAAGATCAATAAACATTAGCCAACACTCCAGACTTCTCCTTTTTTCTGTATTCCACTCTCTATTACCCCTCTACTCTTGAGGGTAAACATATCCACTGCATTAGATGTATATTTTATGTTTCTAACTACTTTTGCTCAGTATTATAATTGTAAGATTTATCTCTGTTGTTGCCTGTTGTAGATGACTATTCATTCTCCCTGCTATATAGTGTTCCATTGTGTAAATATACCTCAATGTATTAATCATTCTATCAGAAATAGACATTCAGATTTTTTTTTTATATTTTAGCTGTTACAAACAGTACAGTGGTGAACAAGATAGCACATGTGTTTTGATAGTTATCTGTACATATGTATCTCAGTATATATTTAGGATTGGAATTACATTTATTTAAGTGCAATTTACCTTGAAAGAAATGAAATGGGGAAAAGTATTTTATTTTTGATCCTATATTTGTAATTTAAAACATACTTCCTTTCTTTGTGCTTCTACCTGATATTTTCCTTTAGTATAAAGAACTCCTTTTAATACTTCCGATGCAAATCTATTGGTGACAAATCTTTTCAGCTTTCGTAGATCTGAAAAAAAATATTTAGGCTAAATTATAAATTATTTGTACTGGATATCAAATTCTAGTTTGATAACTATTTTTTTTCTTGAAACAGTTATTTTTTTTTTTTAATTGAGATTTTATTTGTGAGGTTTCTCTAAAGAAGTCTGCCTTGCTTATCTCTGTTCCTGTCTTTTATCTACTGGCTGTTTTAAGTTTATCTCTTAAGTTTTCAGCAGTTTAATTCTGTTGTATATCATTTGCTTATATTTTCCTTTTCTGATTATTTTGTTTATGTTTGCTGAGCTTTTTTGACCTTAATAATTTTCACAAAATTTGAAAAAAATTAGCCATAATTTTTTCCAAATATTGTTCTGTCTCTTCCTTCTGAATTCATTCTTCTGAATTCCAAAACACTTATGTTAACTTGCTTGATATTTTCCCACAAGACACCAAGTGTCTGTTCACGACTTTTCCAAGATTTTTTTCTCTATGTTCTTCAGGATGGAAAATTTCTATTGCTGGAACACTAAAAAATATCAGTTAAAACAAGGCAGGAGAAGAGGAACAAAAGGAAAAATAACACACATAGAAGAAAGTAAAATAAAATAAATTATAGTGTGAAATACAATCATAAAAAATACTACATTTAATTTAAATGAGCTAATTATGAGACAGACATTATGATTTGATTAAATAAAATGTGGTACAACCAATGCTAAGAAAGATGTACGGTAAGCATAAAAACCCAAATATATTAAAAGTAAAATTATAGCAAATGCTATAAGCTATAAACATAGGATACGATCCTAGGGTTATATTCACATTACAAAACACATTCTGGAAAACTAGTTGCTGTATAATGAGATATAAAGACACGTTTTATAATAATATGGTGGTGTCATGAAGAATAGAAAACAATCCTAAATGTGTAAGTATCTCATAATAGAACTTCAAAATACGTCAAGGAAAATTGATATATAAGTAAACAAACATAGTTGTAGATTTTACTACTCTCTCATCTTTTGATAAAAAAGATAGAACAAAATCCGTATGGATATAGAAGGTTTTAAAAACACTGTCAAACAACTTGAAACGATTGACTTATATAAAACACTTACCGTCTACCAAATGCATATTCGCTGAAATTCATAGGGATCTTATACAAATACTGGGGCATTATATGAGTGTTAATAAGTTTTAGTGATTGCATTATATGGAGTAGGTCCTTTGCTCATAAGAGAATTAAATTAGAAGCAAATCATAATAAGATACACAGAAAATAATTAAGGAATTCTTAAGAAAAAAGGGAAGATACCAAAGAGTGATACGTTATTAACAGCAATCAAATTCTACAGCTAAAACAAATGTTGATATGAAGACTCAAGATTCATACAATGACCACTTGTATCATGTTGGATCATATTTCAGATTTTTGATTTTATTCTGTTTCATACATAATTAATATTGCATTTGATTATTATAAGCTATTTTTATTACACTTAATCAGAATTTTACTTTTATTGCCTTGTAGTTATTTTCAATTTCTCACTTCTCTTCTCTTCTCCCATTATTTCATAGCTGACTTTTAATATCACACCCCTCTCTTTGAATGTTTTAATTTAGTGATTTGAAATTATGACCTATTTTTCTATTCCTTCTAATTGCCCTCCTTCTCAATCTATAATTATACACCTTTAGATTTTTTCTTAACTGGTTTGATAATTTTGCTCCTATGCAAGTTATAGTAGTTACTGTTAAAATTTGACCAAACTGCCTATATTTTACCCACATCTAGATAATGCCTATAATCTTTGCCTGTCTTTATTTTCTTTTTCTTTAACTTTTATTTCAAGTTCAGGGGTACGTGTACAGGTTTGTTACCTAGGTAAACTCATGTCATGGAGCTTTGTTGTACAGATTATTTTATCATCCAGGTATTAAGCCTAGTACCCATTAGTTATTTTTCCTGATCCTCTCCTTC
Source organism: Piliocolobus tephrosceles (assembly GCF_002776525.5). Lineage (NCBI taxonomy): Eukaryota > Metazoa > Chordata > Mammalia > Primates > Cercopithecidae > Piliocolobus > Piliocolobus tephrosceles. Next base: position 9,888 of record NW_022316836.1, read on the forward strand.
CTCTCACCTTCTACTCTCCAGTAAGCCTCAGGGTCTGTTGCTCCACTTTAGGTGACCTTGTGCTCTCATAATTTATCTCTCACTTTTAAGTGAGAAAATGCAGTATTTGGTTTCCTGTTCTTGCATTAGTTTGCTGAGGATAATGGCTTTGAACTCCATCCATATTTCTGCAGAGACATGATCTCATTTCTTTTCATGGCTGCATGGTATTCCATGGTGTATATGTACCACATTTCTTTATCCAGTCTGCCATTGATGGCCATTTAGGTTGATTTTCTATCTTTGTTATTGTGAATAGTGCTGCAATAAACATACACGTGCATGTGTCTTTATGATAGAATGATTTATATTCCCCTGTGTATATACCCAACAATGGGATTGCTGGGCTGAATGGTAGTCCTGTTTTTAGGTCTTTGAGGAATCACCATACTTTTTTCCACAATGGTTGAACTAGTTTACATTCCCACCAACAGTGTGTAAGTGTCCCTTTTGCTCCAAAACCTCACAAACATGTTTTGTTTTTACTTTTTAATAGTGATTCTGACTGGTGTGAGATGATATCTCATTGTTGTTTTGATTTGCATCTCTCTAATACTCAGTGATATTGAGCTCTTTTTCATTTGCTTGTTGACTGCCTGTATGTCTTTTTTTGGAAAGTGTTTGTTCATGTTGTTTGCACACTTTTTAATGGGGATTTTTTTTTCTTGCAAATTTTTTTAAGTTCCTTATAGATGCTTGATATTAGATCTTTGTCAGATGCACAGTTTGCAAAAAATGTTCATTCTGTAGGTTATTTACTTTGTTGATGGGTTATTTTGTTGTGCAAAATCTCTAGTTCAATTAGATTCCACTTGTCAATTTTTGTTTTTGTTGTAATTGCTTTTGGCTTCTTCATCATAAAATCTTTGCCCACTCCTATGACCAGAATGATATTGTCTGGGCTGTTTTCCAAGGTTTTTATAGCTTTGGGTTTTCTACTTAAGTCTTTAATCTATTTTGAGTTAATTCTTATATATGGTGTAAGGAAAGTGTCCAGTTTCACTCTTCTTCATATGGTTAGCCAGTTATCCCAGCACTGTTTATTTAACAGGAGATCGTTTCCCCATTGCTTATTTTTGCAATTTTATCAAAGATCAGATAGTTGTAGGTGTGCAGCCTTATTTTTGGGATCTCTGTTCTGTTTCATTGATCTAAATGTCTGTTTTTGTACCAGTACCATGCTGTTTTAGTTACTGTAGCCCTGTAGTATAGTTTGAAATCAGGTAGTGTAATACCTCCAGATTTTTTATGTTTTGTTTTGTTTGTTTTTGTTTTTTTGCTTAGGATCATCTTGTTTATTTGGTCTTTTTAAAATACCATTTACATTTTAATATAGTTTTTTAAAAATATATTTTCTGTGAAGAATGTCATTGGTACTTTCTTCAGGCTAATATCCTTGATAAACACTAGCACAAAAATTCTTAAAAGTTACTGGCAAATGGAACAACAGTATATCAAAAAACTTATCCACCTCAAGTTGGCTTTATCTTTATGATGCAAAGTTGGTTCAACATATGCAAATGAATAAATGTTATTTATCACATAAACAGAACTAAAGACAAAAAACACATAATTATCTCAACAGATGGAAAAAATGCTTTCAATAAAATTCAACACCCTGTCAGGTTAAAAACTCTCAATAAACTAGGTATTGAATGAACCTCAAAATAATAAGAGCCATCTGTGACAAACCCATAGCCAGCATCATACTGAAGAGGCAAAAGCTGGAAGAATTTCCCTCGAAAACCAGCACAAGAAAAGGATGCCCTCTCTCACCACTTCTGTTCAACATAGTATTGGAAGTCCTTGCCAGAACAATTAGGCAAGAGAAAGAAATGAAGGGTACCCAAATAGGAAGAAAGGACGTCAAACTATCCCTGTTTGCAGATTACATGATCCTATATGTAGAAAACTTTATAGGCCTAAAAGCTTAAGGCCCAAAAGCTCCTGAAGCTGAAAAAACACTTTCGGCAGAGTCTCAGGATACAAAAACAATATACAAAAATTACTAGCATTCCCATACACCAACAGCCAAGCAGAGAGCCAAATCAGGAATGCAATCTCAGTCACAATTCCTGCAAAAAGAATCAAATACTTAGGAATACAGCTAACTAGTGAGGTTAAAGATCTCTGTAAGAACTAAAAAATACCATAGACATCAGAGATGATTAAACAAATGAAAAAACATTCTATGCTCATGGATAGGAAGAATCAATATCATTAAAATGGCCATATAGTCCTTATTTTCAAATATTCTATTGCTCTCTATGACTGATCCAAACTCCTGCCAGATATAATTATAAAAATTTATTTGTTAATTTTATTGTTTTGTGTTTAGATTTTTAAATGCTTGGGAATTGGGAGATATGCACCATTGTCTTTGCTTTGTCCACAAAATTAAATGCTTATTTGAGTACTTATAGGACACTATTTGTAAAAACATTTATTTCTTCAGACATTGATGGTCTTGTACCAGTTATTAACAACATCTACAAGTTTAAGAATAAATTTTCTTTTCTATATCTTATTCCATGGAACATTACATTTCTATCCTCCTACTCTGGAAGTCTTTATGATTCTGTCCTAATCATTAGTACTCCATTGCTTCTTCAAGAGATGTCTATCAGTAGAATTTCTCCATTAATATAAGTTGATACTTCTATGAAAACTTTAAATCTCAAGTCTACAATATTTCTAGTTCTAAAACAATCTTTACATTAGTTATTTAATTATTTCCATCTTTATGTTTACTTTCCTTTTTTTCTAGTATTTTCAACAACTTTATGTCAACAATTCTTTATCTTCACTTTACCTCTCTTTACCTTTCTTAATTTTTCCCTAGCCATTGGATTCAGAGAGAGTTGTTCAGCTCTTAAACTTCAAACTTGCTAGACCAATATTTAACCATGTCTATTGTTCTCTTCAGAGCATCTGTTGAGTTTTTAATCCAAGAGCTATTATTAGTATTTTCTAAACTGCAACCTCTTCTTGAATGTCTCTGAAGATGCAAATTATACTTACTGTAATTACATTTGTTTCTTGTCTTAATTCTGATTCTCTGAAATTGCTTCCTCTGTTTGCTAAGTTTTGTATCTTCTTTCTTGTTTTGCTTAAGAGTTTGGTGACAATATTTTACATGGGTGGTTTATCTGTTAATCTTGCTTATCTCCAATGACTAGGAAAATAATAGCTATGAAGTAGGATGAAGTAACCTGCTTTCTTCTGTTTTCGCATTGCTGCTCCCTGTTCCTTCCTGGTTTTGTTAATTACCTGTGACTCAGCCCTGTTGATGTTAGATTCTAAGACTCACCTTGCCAAGCAAGCACTGCTTTGCTATTCCAAAGTGAAATTCTTTCCTACTTTGTCTGGAAAGCAGTCTCTGAATCTTTTATCTCATTGTTATTTCCCTCCTTTCATATTATGTTTCTTCCTTTACCAATTTTAATGCAGCTTCCCCTTTTTGTCTGCAAGATCTTCTTCACTATCTCAAAAGCAAAACAAGCAAGTATTATCAGCAACAACAAATACAACAGAGAGCTTCATTGATATGGTTTGGCTGTGTCCCCACCTAAATCTCATCTTGGATTCCCATATGTTGTGGGAAGAACCTAGTGGGAGGTAATTGAATCATGGGGGTAGGCTTTTCCTATGCTGTTTTCCTGATAGTGAGTAAGTCTCATGAGGTCTGATGGTTATCATAAGGGGGAGTTTTCCTGCATAAGCTCTCTTTGTCTGCTGCCATTCACGTAAGATGTTACTTACTCCTCTTTGCCTTCCACCATAATTGTGAGGCTTCCCCAGATACATGAAACTGTAAGTCCAATTAAAACTTTTTTTCTTTTGTCAATTGCCCAGTCTTGGGTGTGTCTTTATAAGCAGCATTAAAACAGACTAAATACAGTAAATTGATATCAGTAGAGTGGGATGCTGCTGTAAAGATACCTGAAAATGTGGAAGCAACTTTGGAACTGGGTAACAGGCAGAGGTTGGAACAGCTTGAAGGTCTCAGAAGAAGACAGCAAAATGTAGGAAAGTTTGGAAATTCCTAGAAACGTTTTGAATGACTTTGACCAAAATGCTGATAATGATGTGGACAATAAGATCCAGGCTGATGTGGTCTCAGATGGAGTTGAGGGATTTGTTTGAAACTATAGCAAAGTTGACTCTTGTTATGTTTTAGCAGAGACTGGCAGCATGTTCCTCATCCCCTAAAGATTTGTGAAACTTAGAACTTCAGAGAGATTAGTGTGTCTGACAGAATAAATTTCTTAACACTTAACTTAAGCACTGAAGAAGTGACTTGGGTGCTTTTAAAGGCATTCAGTTTATAAGGGAAGCAGAGCACAAAAGTTCAGAAAATTTGCAGCCTGACAATGTGATAGAAGAGAAAAACCCATTTTCTGAGGAGAAATTTAAGCTTGCCGCAGAAATTTCCATAAGTAATGAGGAGCTGAATGTCAATCCCCAAGACAATGGTGAAAATGTCTCCTGGGCATGTCAGAGGTCTTCACAGCAGCCCTCCCATCACAGTCCCAGAGGCCTTGAAGAGGATGGTTTCACTGGGCCAAGGGTCCCTGTGCTGTGTGCAGTCTAGGGTCTTGATGCCCTGCATCCCACCTACTCCAGCTGTGACTAAAAGGGACCAAAGTATAGCTTAGGCTGTTGCTTCAGTGGGTGGAAGCCCCAAGCCTTGGCAGCTTCCATGTGGTGTTGAGCCTGTGGGTTCACAGAAGTTAAGAATTGAGGTTTGGGAACATCTACCTAGATTTCAGAAGATATATGGAAACACCTGGATGCCCATGCAAAAGTTTGCTGCAAGGATGGGGCCCTCATGGACAACCTCTGCTACGGCAGTGAGGAAGGGAAATGTGTGATGGGAACACCCACACAGAGTCCCTGCTGGGGCACCGCCTGGTGGACCTGTGAGAAAAGGTCTTTTTTTACTTAAAAAAAAAAAAAAAAAAAAAATCAATGCAATCTATAGTTTGTAACTTATTGACTACAATGAATTATATATTTATTTACTACAACTCCATAGTAAATTCTAGCAAACATTTTGAGAGAAATTCACAAGCTGTTTCTAAAAATTTGTTTGGAAAATTTACAAAACCTAGAATTTTGAGGAAAAAAATAGAGCCAATTTTCAGACATCTAAGAAAGCTGCAGTACCAAAACATCATAACACGAAAATAATAAGGATAAAGAGGGGTGCAAAATTAAACCTCCACCTATGTAGTAAATTCGTTGTTTACAAGGGCATGTAGATAATTCAGTGGGGAAAGTAAGTCTCTAACAAAAGCTTTTGAAATAAACGCATTCTCATATTAAAACAAATATATACATCAGTTCTTTTTATACACAAAACTAATCCAGTATTTTTAATATAGGCATAAAAATGAAAAGTAAAATTCAGAAAGCTTTTAAAAGAAAAAATATTTAAAAATCTGTGAACTATTATAATAGGAAAAATACTTTTGAGCAGAGAAAGCACTATTATGAGTAAAAATGGATAAATTGTAGATATTAATTAAAAATGTATCCTAATAAAACTGCAAAACATAAGAAAATATAATTTTAAGCCATAGACTGTGATAAATTATTCCATATATACATGATAAAATAATTGCATGTTCAAACTGCACAAAGTAATCTTGAGATCCACTAAACAGTTATAAGAATCTTGAACAGGTGTTTCACAAAATAAGAGATACAAGTGGCTTATAAGAATGTGAAAAGATGCTCAATATTATTAGGTAAGGGGAAATGCAACCAAAATGCATTGAAATCAGAAGGATTAATATTTAAAATGATAATACTGATACTGACAAATATGTGGGGAAACTAGAAGTTGTGTCTGTTTCTTGTGAGATTGTAAAATAGAACAACCGGTGGGGCGCAGTGGCTCACGCCTGTAATCCCAGCACTTTGGGGGATCCAGGTGGGCGGATCACGGGTCAGGAGATACAGACCATCCTGGCTAACAAAGTGAAACTCAGTCTCCACTAAAAATACAAAAAATTAGCTGGGCGTGGTGGCGGGCACGTGTAGTCCCAGCTGGAGGCTGAGGCAGGAGAATGGCATGAACCCGGGAGGTGGAGTTTGCAGTGAGCCCAGATCATGCCACTGCACTCCAGGCTGGGCGACAGAGCAAGACGCTGTCTCAAAACAAACAAACAAACAACAACAACAACAAAAATGGAACAACTACTTTGAAAAATAATTCACTTCTCAATAAGGCCAACGTATATCTACCCTATAGCACAGCAATTTCAATTCTAGAAATGTATCCAACAAAAATAAAAGCACATACTTACACAAAGACCTGTTTGAGAACGCACCTAAGTGCTTTATTTGTAAAAGCTAATTCTGAAAGCAATCTGAATATTCACTAACAGAGTAATGAATAAGCAAACTCTGACAAATACATAGGCAACTCAGAAATATGAAGAAAAATAAATGATACAGACAAATATTTGGCTAAATCTCCAATACTTATTTTTGCTAAACAAAATATACCAGATATGCATTCACACACACACATCCTGTAGGAATTCTAATTATTGGAATTTGAAGATGAACAAAACTAATCAATCATGATAGAAATTATAAGGATTTAATCCGGGTTATTTGGTACACTGAGGCAGGAGAATCACTTGAACCCGGGAGGTGGAGGTTGCAGTGAGCTCACATTGTACCATTGCACTCTAGCCTGGGCAACAGAGTAAGACTCTGTCTTAGAACAGACAAACAAACAAAATAAATTATAAAGGTTTGCCTCTGAAGAAGAGAAGTTTGAATAAGCACAATAGTATTTTCTAGATTTAGTGTCGTTAGATAAATACATCAATTTCTAAAAAGTATGAAACTACATTTTTGACACATGTTTATTATATTCAAAATATAGCACCATAAAATAAGGTTAGGAAACGGTTGCATGTTACTCTCTGAGAGGAAGAATGTTATATGTTGGTAGAATTAATAAAGTTACTCATTTCTTATAAGTAAAGGTATATCTATTAACCTGTGTAGTTAATATATAAGCTAAAAATAATCATTCAACTTTTATGGGCATAGTAGTCTGTGTCAACCATTTTTATATAAATCATAAACATTTAATTCTCATTCAAATAGCAAATATATTATCTCATGGCTATAAAGTTATAATAAATACAACTTTAAAAATTAGATTAATTTTTCTGTATATTCTCAGTACAGTGGTATTTCATTTTTTTTCCAATAGAATAAATAGAAAAATACTCAAACTCTGGGTAATATTTTGAATAAAATGAATTAGTTACACTTATTCAAGTTGAATCATTCTAGTTCCCCAATTTTATATTTCAGAAAATATATGTTGACTGTATTTTTAAGGTTTTTTTTTTTTATTAGAGAGGTTTGTTTATTGATATGTACATTACTTTTACTAATTCAGTTTTGAGAAGGGTGTAACTCTTCATTCAATTTTCTGAAGAGTTTCAAACCAAAACTTGTGGATTTCCAGTTGATCCGTTTATCACCTTGCCACCTTTAGCTTTTTTCTCTCTAATACAGCTATAGGAATAACATTTAACAATAAATGATTTGTGAAGCCAATTGAAAAATGTTCATGCTATATTAGTCAACTTGATAAAAATGCTTTAAATTTATGAATTTCTACAGATTTGTTAGTGCCTGGAATCTACAGGTAGAAACACCCATAAAAAAAGTCTTATAAGCTATATAACTTAGTGAAAAATCAGTAAGGCATACTAATGTTTGCATAGGATGACAATCTGGTCATATTAATTTTTCTGAGAAAATAATCTCAAATGAAAGATCACTTCCCTAAAGCATTATTTGTTTTATATCAGATTTATTTCAGTTCAACCAACATTTATTGCATACTCTAAGTATTAGATATTGTGATTGGTCCCGGAAATGCTAAGATAAAAAATTCTCCTTTTCTAACCTTGAATTCACAAAGAGGTAGAAGCAAGAGAAGCATAAACATATAATTTCAATGCAATATGGTAAATAAAATGATAGTGGAACTTTTTCTGAGTTTTCAGATATCAATTATTTATTTATAAACAGTTCTTTAGAGGGTAATTTATTTTCTCTATTGACATCACCGAGATATACTTGCCTTGTATGGCAAAAATAAATTAATTTTAGCTTTGTGCAGATATATCCTATTGAGTTACAAGGTGATGCTATCAAACACCATTGACAACAACAAATTCAGGATTTATTACTCTGTCTCTCCTTCTGTGTGTGTGTGTGTATATATACACATATATACATATGTATATGTATATTACGCACATATAGTTTATGATACTTGTGTATTTATATAATTTTATGTTTTAGAACATCATTAAAAATTTTAAAAATAATGCATCTTTAATCCGAAGTCTGTGGTTGTAACACAACCTTATGACATCAGCATTAAAGAGGCTATTCAGGACACTTCCTCATATTGAAACTATTACCAATACTGGGTTAAATATTTTAAGACTACTTCATTATCTAGGAAGTTTGAGAAGCAAATTAACTCTTTGCTCAGAGTATTGTGATACCATATCTTTTCTTGTAAAATAAGATATTGTTTAATTATAAAATATTGTCAAATTTCTGACAAACTGTTTATATAAGTGTCAGGAATATGTTTAGCCCTGGGAGCCATGTGTTACTTATCACTGTATAGATCTTCTTGATGACACAACTGGATATGGTAGACGGCCTGATAGGATTAACTGCAAGTAAAGCAGAATTTACTAAAAACAATATTGAGGCCAGGCACAGTGGCTCACGCCTGTAATCCCAGCACTTTGAGAGGTCGAGGTGGGTGGATCACGAGGTTAGGCATGTAATACTGGCCTGACCAAGATGATGAAACCCTGTCTCTACTAAAAATACAAAAATTAGGTGGGCATGGTGGCAGATTCCTGTAATCCCAGGCTGAGGCAGAGAATTGCTTGAACCCGGGAGGTGGAGGTGGAGGTTGCCGTGAGCCAAGATTATACCACTGCACTCCAGCCTGGTGGACAGAGTGAGACAACATCACAAAACAAAACAAAACAAAACAAAGCACAAACAAAACAAACAACAACAACAAAAATTAAATTAACTGAATATTAAATGTGGCTTCTTTACCTTTACCAGAATTTCAGTCAAGGTCCTAATGGCCCCAATAATAGGTGCTGCATTATCAAGCAGATATATCAAGAGATTGTGATAATGCTAATGAAACCCCTTTGCTCATCACTCATTTCCAAAACTTATATTTTCAAAGGGAATTTTGTACAGAGTTCCTAAAAACATGATCATGATGCCAGTGTGTTTGCCTCACTGATTGCTAAATGAAGGGGACTATAGTAAAGCACTCAAAGAATGTGACGTGCCTCTGGGGCAATTGAAGAATTGATATCTGCCTTATTCCTTTAAAACCTTCGAAGAGGAAGTTTGTCTGGAATGACTTAGGCAAACAGACTGGGTTGGATTAAGAATTGAATGTATACACAAAATTTGGTTTGATCAGATGAGAACACCAAATGTGGTAGTTAGATCACCGTGATTTATTAGATTTTTATTGGGTTGATTTTTCTTGAAAGGATCAAATCTGAGAGAAATGTTTGGAATGGCTAGATGATCCTAACAGAAGAAATCTTACATGTCTTTACTGCTGAACCTAAGGAGATGAGGGTAAGTGGCCAACTCAAAGAAACATGGACTATGTTGAAACATGGACTATAGTTGCAGTTTCCTAGTCGTGCAGTTTTCTTTTTCTTTTTTTTTTTTTTTTTTTTTTTTCTGAGGCGGAGTCTCTCTCTGTAGCCCAGGCTGGAGTGCAGTGGCCACATCTCAGCTCACTGCAAGCTCCGCCTCCCGGGTTCACGCCATTCTCCTGCCTCAGCCTCCCGAGTAGCTGGGACTACAGACGCCCGCCACCTCGCCCGGCTAGTTTTTTGTATTTTTTAGTAGAGACGGGGTTTCACTGTGTTAGCCAGGATGGTCTCGATCTCCTGACCTCGTGATCCGCCCGTCTCGGCCTCCCAAAGTGCTGGGATTACAGGTTTGAGCCACCGCGCCCGGCAGTCGTGCAGTTTTCAAGCGTTTGCTCCATGAAAGAAAAAATAAATAAATAAATAAAATGTAGCCATTTCTTCATTCAGAGGATACTGTTGCCCAGTGAAAACCACATGAGTTAGGTAATAGTTTTATGCTGGTCTCCCCCACTCACCATTCCTATACTGTAAGACTTCAAGATAGCACAGGAGGTATGAAAATTTAACAGCACATAAAAAAAATAGTGAACATTCTATACCCACACTTCATTGCCATTACTAAGGATAAGGCAGGACTGAGCTTGGAATACAGCAAAGCCTAGAAATTAATAAGAGATAATATCTCTAATATTCAAATGCATGATAAACTCAAAACTTAGAATCAGTCCTAATTTTTAAATACTGAATGTGACAAGAAACCTTATAAAATTTTTAAGATATCGGTATATGATAGAAAGATAAATGTTGTTTTAGCACAAATCATTCTACAAAAAACGATTGTTTCTAAAATAAATTACTTATCCATCTCCTACAAATTTTCTTTTTTCTTTTCTTTTTTTTTTTTTTTTTTTTTTTGAGACGGAGTTTCGCTCTTGTTGCCCAGGCTGTAGTGCAGTGACTTGATCTCAGTTTACTGCAACCTCTGCCTCCCAGGTTCAAGTGATTCTCCTGCCTCAGCCTCCTGAGTAGCTGGAATTATGGAATTACAGGTGCCAGCCGCCACCCTCAGCTATTTTTTTATATTTTTAGTAGAGATGGGGTTTCACCATCTTGGCCAGGCTGGTCTTGAACTCCTGACTTTAGGTGATCCACCTGCCTTGGCCTCCCAAAATGCTGGGATTGCAGGCGTGAGTCACTGTGCCCATCTACAAATTTTCTTTTAACTTGGAAAACTTACATGCAAATATACTTGTCAACTATGTGACAGAGGTCTTAGGTATTTACCTACGGATTCATTGAACATTATTTGTTTTTACATAAAGAATATTTTATGATTTTTAGCTTTGGTTTTTTGAAATGAACCAATAAGTTGAAGAGACACAGAAGTAATATGTGTGTAAATGCCAGCACACCTATCCCCTCGAATAAACCTCTTACAGATGTCTGACTCCTAAATCCAATTGACATTTTTTCACGACTTGTCTTTATCAATTATTTACATTCTGTTTTGTTTTCTGATTTTTTACTTTCTTACTCATTTATCATTGTTTTACACAATAGTTGTTTACTACAGTAACAATTATACCTGACATAAATGTACTAAGGAACAAAACAACCATCTTATGACATACAAATTAACAGTGGGAGAAGAAATTTGTGAGCATACGAAAGAAGACTAACCCCAAACATATGCCAAGCCAGGGGCCAGGAAATCCAGTGATGCTGTTAAGCAGAAACTGGGAAGATACTTTATAGCGCTTCCTATCTTTGTTACAGACATGAAGGAGATAAATTATAATATGAAAAAAATGGCCCTCCCAGTCCTAAAGAGATTAACTAAAAGTCTAGTACCTTTTAAAAATCTGAATAGGAAACACTTGTCATTTATTTTCTCTACGGGCAACCACTATAAGACTTCAAAAGAACCTTGGTCTCCACAATCTTCTATCTTAACCTGAATATTCCCTTTCTATCAATCCCAGGTTTTGAAACAAACTTAACCAATTATCAACAAAAAAAAAAATGTTTGAATTCACCTATAGCCTGGAAGCAACCCCCAAACCCCAATACCCACCCATCCCCCAACCCCCCTCTGCTACTCCCAACCTCTCCCCGCCAACTCCCTCTGCTTTGAGTTGTCCCACTTTTCTGGATCAATCCCATGTATTTCTTAAGTGTATTTGATTGATGTCGCACGCCTCTCTAAAATGTATAAAAGCAAAATGCATCCCGATGACCTTGGGCACATGTTCTCAGGACCCCCTGAGGGCTGTGTCACTGGCTGTGGTCACTCATATTTGGCTTAGAATAAATCTCTTCCAATTTTTTTTAAGAAAAAAAAAAAAAAAGGAAAAACAAATACTTTTGCAGAAGCCAAGAAAAAAGTGAAGGAAATAAACTAGAGTGGGAAAATGCGAGATCAATTGCGGTGAGATATGCTTTTTTTGGCAATTAATTGCAACAAGCGCCCAAAATGCCAATTATACCATAGTTTGCTATCTACCATTGCTTTATTTAACTGAAGTATTCAATCATAGATATGGGAAAAAGATTGACCTAGTTTAGAAAAGTTCTATCCTGATAAATGTAAGCACTAGAGAATATACACAAAATCATGAACTTATTTTTCTTAAAACACTTTTACTGAGTCAAATATTAAAAGAGAACACTTGTTGTACAGCACCTCATAAATATGAGTTTTGATTTTTCAGTCCTTCAGTAACTAATGATCTTTATTTTGACATAGACGGCTATCTGATGGAAGAATAACTGCTAGATATTAATAATAGAAATCAT
>NW_022316837.1:0-22430 GCF_002776525.5 Piliocolobus tephrosceles
TTGCTGGTATATGGAAATATTAGTTTAATATGTTGCTTTTTTTTTTTTCTTTTTTATGTTGCTAACTCACTTCTTATAGCCAGCAGTGTTTTTGTAGATTTTGGTGGACTTGCTATATAGACATGCCATCTACAAATAAAACCAATTTATGTTTTCCTTTCCTGTCTGGAATTATTTTGTTTATGTTTTTTGTCTATGGTACTTTGTAGAATATCTAGTGGCATGTTGAAACAAAGTGCTAAGAGTTAATGAACTCATCTTGTTCCTGAAATAGGGGGGAAATAAACTACTTTTTATTCATTAAGTATGATGCCAGCTATTGTTTCTACATAGATATCCTTTATTAGATATTCTTGCATTTCTTCTAGACAGTAGGTATTTACATCTTGTTTTATTGATCCAATCTGTTGTTATATTGGTATATTTAGACCATTTATATGTAATGTGGTTATGTATATTTTTAGTTTAATTTTTCTTTTTTTGAGACAGAGTCTTGCTCTGTTGCCCAGGCTGGAGTGCAATGTCGTGATCTTGGCTCACTACAACCTCTGCCTCCTAGGTTCAAGCCATTCTCCTGCCTCAGCCTTCCGAGTAGCTGGCATTACAGGTATCCGCCACCAGGCCTGGCTAATTTTTTGTATTTTTAGTAGAGCCGGGTTTCACTATGTTAGCCAGGCTGGTTTCAAACTCCTGACCTCGTGATCCGCCCACCTCAGCCTCCCAAAGTGCTGGGATTACAGGCATAAGCCTCCATGCCCTGCTATTTTTAGTTTTAAACCTTTCATTTTGCTTTTGCTTTCTATCTTTCCTGAAGGAATTCAGAACCAGATGCCCCCAAACATGCCACTTTGGCATATTGATTTTTTTGAGTTAAAGACACTTGAAAAACAGCAGATGCAAGAAAAGCACTTTGATTTTCCTTTTTCTTAAAAGTAGGCGGTAAAATTTCTACATGAAAGCTGCCCTCTATACAAGAAGGAAAGTAACAGTCTCATCACCCAGGATGAGAAGTTGAGTCAAGGGAAACTTGTACAAACAGACTTTGTTAAACCAACCCTTATCCTGTTAATCACCACTCCACCCAATTAACTACACTAGTTCCAGCTCCTTTGTCTTGTAATATTTCACAATTTACTACTCAGTATCTAATTCAGAGCATAAGTGATTATGACATTGGGTCTTTCTTTCCTTAATGAATCTCTCATGCCACATAATACATATATTAAATAAATGTGTATGCATTTTCCTGTTGATCTGTCTTATATCAACTTAATTCTCAGGCCTAGCAGAGGAAAAAAAAAAAAAAAAAAAAAACAACACTAAGAAGATGGTAATACAATTTTGCTTCCCCTACCATCCCATCTGTTTTTTGCTTATTTTCCTTCTTGTTTTCCTTCTTTTCTATGAATTAAATATATTTTATAGTTTCATCTTCTCTCTTTTCTTACTTGGTAATTAAAGCTCTTTATATTGTTAATTTTAACGGTTGCTTTTGAGTTTGTAGTATACATCTTTAACTCGTCACGTTCTACCTTCAAATCATAATATACTACTTTACATACAGTATAATGAAAGTAACAACATTTTCATTATTTTATCCTGTTGTTCTGTTATTGTCATGTAATTTATTTTTATGTATGTTGTAAACTCATTATATATTATTATTCTTGTTTAAATTAGGGGTTAATAATGTTGTTTCCTTCTCTCTGTCTCTTTTTATTTTTGATGGAGTCTACCTCTGTCACCAGGTTGGAGTGCAGTGGTGCCATCTCGGCTCACTGCAACCTCTGCCTCCCGGGTTCAAGTAATTCTCCTGCCTCAGCCTCCCGAGTACCTGGGATTACAGGCACGTGCCGCCACGCCCAGCTAGTGTTTGTATTTTTAGTATATAGGGGGTTTCATCATGTTGCTCAGGATGGTCTCAATCTCCTGACCTCGTGATCCTCCCACTTTGGCCTCCCAAAGTGCTGGGATCACAGGCATGAACCACCAGAACTGGACATGGTTTTCTAAAAAGATAATATTTTAGGCTTGTGTGCCATTAGGCTCTGTTACAATGACTTAATTACACTTTTGTAATTCTATAGCACCCATTGATAATACATAAACAAATGAGCATGAATGTGTCTTAGTAAAAATTTGTTCACATAAACGGGCAGTCCAACCATGAAGCTATAGCTTGCTGACCCCTTGTTTAAACAATCAATTGAATTCAAACAGAAATAAAAGGATCTTATATATTTAATCATGTTGACACCATTTCCAGTGCTTTTTATTCTTCTATGTAGATCCAAATTTCCTGTTGATATTCTTTTACTACTGCCTGAAACATTTTCTTTAACATTTTTTTTTTTTTTAATTTTATGGTGTTGTTTTACTGGTGATGATTTCTTTCAGCTTCTGAGTGCCTGAACAAAATCTTTATTTCATCTGCATCTTGAAAGATAGTTTCTCTAGGTCTACAATTTCTAGCTGACAATGTTTATCTTCCAGTACTTTAAAGATGTTGCTTCATTATCTTCTAATTTTCTTTGTTTCCAGTAAAATGTTTGCTGGCATTTTTTGTTCCTCTGTGCAGACTGTGTTTTTGCAATTGGCTGCTTTGAGAATTTTTCTTTATCACTAGTTTTGAGCAATTTTATTTTAATGTATTTTGTGCTTGAAGTTAATTGATCTTTTTGCATATGTGGTTTCATTATTTATATTAGATTTTTTAAATTTTAGCTATAATTTATTCAAATATTTTTCTGCACTCATGTTTATAGAATTGCAATTATCTGCATATTATGCTGTTTAAAGTTGTTCAGTCACTCACACATGCTGTGTTCACTTTCTTTTCTTTCCAATA
This sequence comes from Piliocolobus tephrosceles, assembly GCF_002776525.5. NCBI lineage: Eukaryota > Metazoa > Chordata > Mammalia > Primates > Cercopithecidae > Piliocolobus > Piliocolobus tephrosceles. The sequence goes on from NW_022316837.1 coordinate 2,849, forward strand.
ACAATATTTTTCTGTTTCATTTTAAATTCCTTCTGTTGCTATATCTTCAAGTTTATAAATGTTTTCCTCTGCAAATTCTATTCTACCACTGATTCAACTAAGTATATTTCTTACTCATAGTTTTTGTTTTCATTCCTAGAAGTTGGATTTGGGTCTTTTATTGTATTCCATATCTACTTTTAAATATATACATCTTAGATAAAATGTTTTATTCATCTTGAATACTAAATCCAATCTCTGTCAAATCTACGTGGATTTTGTTGATTCACTTTTCTCATTATGTCTTAGATTTTCCTGCTACATGACTTGACAGTTAATGTTTTGTTTGGTTACAGACATTGTTAGTTTTACATTGTTTGATGATGTGTTTTCTATAATTCTATAAATATTTTTGAAATGTTTTTCTTGTATAAAGTGAAGTTACTTGAAAATGGATCATTTTTATCTTCCTTTTTAGATTTATAAGCAGGACATGAGCCATACTTAATTGGTGGCTAATTATTCCCCACTACCGAGGCAAAAATTTTCCTTGTACTCTACCTATTTATTACCTTAAGAATATTTAGGTTGCCCAGTTTAACTGATGAAAATTGACACTGCTCCTGGCCCTGTCATAGTTTTGGATATTGTAATTATAATTTTTGTTGAATATTCTTTCTCTAGCTTTAGGTAGCTTAGTCACACAAAAATCACTTATTGATATCTAACTACAATTTTAGGGCGAACGTCTAGAAGTCTCCAGACTTCTCTCTCTGTAAGCTTTTCCTTTACTTTATCCTTTACATTCTAACAACTTTAGATTTTCTGGACTCTGAGATCCGCCTCCTAAATTCAGGGAGTCCAGGAGGCTTTACTTAGGATTCCCCTCTGCACTGTAACTTCAAAATCCTCTGAAGTCAGTAAGATAGGAAATCATACACTTCAGTTCATGTACTTCGTATCTTACAGATTGTGTGACCCCTTGTTCCTAGATGACAAGTGTTTTGAAGACCAATTTTTATGTGTATATTTATTTTTGCTTGTTGGGTGGCATCTAATGAGAAGATAAATCTGGTTCTTCTACTTTCCATCTTGGCCAGAAGTGGAAGTCTATGATATTTTCTTCCAATTCCCAGGTAAATTGTGTTTTGATTATCCCTTTTAATATAAAAATATTTTCATTTCATAAAAGAAAAAAGTATTTTTATGGATACTTTAAAGGGGCATAACACAGTATTAGAATCCTTTTTAAATCAAATGTCATTTTTTTTTTATTTTTTATTTTTTATTTTTATTTTTTGAGGCGGGTTCTCGCTCTGTCGCCCGGACTGGAGTGCAGCGGCCGGATCTCAGCTCACTGCAAGCTCCGCCTCCCGGGTTTACGCCATTCTCCTGCCTCAGCCTCCCAAGTAGCTGGGACTACAGGCGCCCGCCACCTCGCCCGGCTAGTTTTTGTATTTTTAGTAGATACGGGTTTTCACCGTGTTAGCCAGGATGGTCTCGATCTCCTGACCTCGTGATCCGCCCGTCTCGGCCTCCCAAAGTGCTGGGATTACAGGCTTGAGCCACCGCGCCCGGCCCAAATGTCATTATTTTTAATAAAACCTTAAGAGATAGTGGGCTTCCTTCAGTTACGGGTCTTTATCAGCTTACTATATTTTCAGTAATAAAATCTAGGGTCCATTAAAAACACTGAATTTATACCTGAGAGGTAGAACACGAGTCAATTAGATAGCAAGAAATTTTGGTAACTCAACTAAAAAGAAAAGTTAATTTTTTTTTTTTTTTTTTGAGACAGAGTCTCGCTCTGTCCCCCAGTCTGGAATGCAGTGGTGCGACTTCTGCTCACTGCAAGCTCCACCTCCCCAGTTCAGGCCATTCTCCTCCCTCAGCCTCCCCAGCAGCTGGGACTACAGGCGCCCACCATCACGTCCGGCCAATTTTTTGTATTTTTAGTAGAGACAGGGTTTCACCGTGTTAGCAGGATGGTCTCAATCTCTCAACCTCGTGATCCGCCTGCCTTGGCCCACAAAGTGCTGGGATTACAGGCATGAGCCACCGTGCCTGGTCGAATGTTTAATGAACTCATGAGGAAATTTCTAAGAACACAATTTTATATGTATAAACATGTATATTAGTGTATAACTCCAATTCTACGCCAAATGTTGCAATCAAAAGTAATGTTGCCAACCTGAGCAACAAAGCAAGACCTAGACTCTACAAAATATATTACAACTTAACCAAGTGCTGTGGTGGGACGTTTGCTTCCAGCTACTTAGGAGACTGAGTTAGGAGGAGCCTTTGAGCCCAGGAGTTTGAGGCTGTAGTGAGTTATGATCATGCCCTGCATTCCAGCCTGGACAACAGAGTGAGACCCTATCTATTAAAAAACAAAGAAACAGGCCAGGCGCGGTGGCTTACGCCTGTAATCCCAGCACTTTGGGCAGGCCGAGACGGGCGGATCACAAGGTCAGGAGATTGAGACCACAGTGAAACCCCGTCTCTACTAAAAATACAAAAAATCAGCCCAGCGGCAGGCGCCTGTAGTCCCAGCTACTCCGGAGGCTGAGGCAGGAGAATGGCATGAACCCGGGAGGCGGAGCTTGCAGTGAGCCGAGATCGCGCCACTGCACCACTCCAGCCTGGGTGGCAGAGCGAGACTCCGTCTCAAACATAAAAATAAAAATAAAAAAATAAATAATAAAAGAAACAAACAAAAAAAAGTAATTTTACCTATCCCTTTCCTCCCTCCTTTAGGAGGTATTCAAATAATCTGATTAATTACAGAGTACTTACAGATAATCACAGTAACCGGACAATCATTCTGGTTAATTATTTTCAACTGGAGAAATTTTTGTATCCAGCTGTCTTTGCTAGGCAATCTGAGACAATTTTGCTCATATTCATGTTAAATTTAAAGATGAAACTATGACTCTAGTACTTTATGAAAATACTTTATTACACTGACAATCATCATGCTGAATATGAGTATAATTACAAATTCTATAATTTGTAATAAAACATAATATATGATAACTTGCCAACTTAAAAAAAGTTTTGGTCTGAATTTTTGTAACCTATACCCTATTTAATAATATTTTCCTTTATATAATTTCTTATGAAGTACCATTCCAAAACTAGGAATTAATATGTATTGAACTCTTGATGGTGTGTCTATGCATATCTATTTATTTGTTTCCCTCTCACTGACAAGTGTTTCAAAATAAGCCTCTAAAGAGTTAGAAATATATTATTACCAACTGGGCATAGTGGCTTATGCCTGTAATTCCAGCACTTTGGGAGGCCGAGATGGGTGGATCACCTGAAGTCAGGAGTTTGAGACCATCCTGGCCAACATGGCGAAATCCTGTCTCTAGTAAAAGTACAAAAATTAGCCGGGCGTAATGGTATGCACATGTGATCCCAGCTACTTGGGAGGCTGAGGCACAAGAATCACTTGAACCTAGGAGGCGGAGGTTCCAGTGAGTCAAGATCATGCCACTGCACTCCAGCCGGTGGGACAGAGTGAAACTTGGTCTCAAAAAAATAATATATATATGTAACCTAAACAATAACCTTGATTTTATTGTTTTGGATATATGAAAAGAAAAATGCAAGTACTTATAATACATGGTAGAAAGTGACAGAAAATCATTTCAGGATATGCAGAACTTAATTTAATAATACCAAATGAATAATTGTTTCTGACATTTTATATTAGAATACAATGTATTTTATGCTACATTAAATAATGTTAACATGTTTGTGTTTTTATTTATTATGACATTTATGCTTATTGGTTCAACATTGAATGATTCCTTCTTTGATAACATCAAAAATAAATATTTTGTAACATCAAAAATAAACATCTTGTCTCCCAGGTCCTAGTTGAATTCTGCTACTGTATTAAAGACATTTATTATTGGTCTATTTTCAGAAAAATATACATTTTATAACTGGACTTTAGGGTAAAACTGGAATTCATTTAGAGGAGAACAAACAAATATATCCACATAAATAAATCACAAACAAACACTTTTGGAGTATGGTAATGTTAAAAAAAATGGAAAGGGATCAAAATTCCTTTGGAGGATTTTTGTTTTTGAGATGAGGTTTGGCCATGTAAGAACTATGGATAACACTATTTTTTTCATATTTTATTTTGACTTCTGTACTTCATCCTTGTTTATAATCATAAAATCCAACTGGACGTTGCCCTTTGTAGATCTATTTACTTAACATGTTTTTTAATAATGTCTGAGTAGAGACATTATTAAGTAACTTATCTCTGGATTATAAACTCAAAAATAATTAAAATACATGGCTTACTATATTTTATCTTATTTTGTGATTTTAATCATTCTGGAGAAGAAAATGTCATTCATAAAAATATGAATTACATTATAGTATATAACCTTTTAATTTTATTTTTGTAAGTTTTATTTAAATATGCACAAAAATGCACAGATCATAAATATAGAGGTTATAAAATTTTGCAAACAGAGCACACTCACATATTCAATATAAAGATCAATAAACATTAGCCAACACTCCAGACTTCTCCTTTTTTCTGTATTCCACTCTCTATTACCCCTCTACTCTTGAGGGTAAACATATCCACTGCATTAGATGTATATTTTATGTTTCTAACTACTTTTGCTCAGTATTATAATTGTAAGATTTATCTCTGTTGTTGCCTGTTGTAGATGACTATTCATTCTCCCTGCTATATAGTGTTCCATTGTGTAAATATACCTCAATGTATTAATCATTCTATCAGAAATAGACATTCAGATTTTTTTTTTATATTTTAGCTGTTACAAACAGTACAGTGGTGAACAAGATAGCACATGTGTTTTGATAGTTATCTGTACATATGTATCTCAGTATATATTTAGGATTGGAATTACATTTATTTAAGTGCAATTTACCTTGAAAGAAATGAAATGGGGAAAAGTATTTTATTTTTGATCCTATATTTGTAATTTAAAACATACTTCCTTTCTTTGTGCTTCTACCTGATATTTTCCTTTAGTATAAAGAACTCCTTTTAATACTTCCGATGCAAATCTATTGGTGACAAATCTTTTCAGCTTTCGTAGATCTGAAAAAAAATATTTAGGCTAAATTATAAATTATTTGTACTGGATATCAAATTCTAGTTTGATAACTATTTTTTTTCTTGAAACAGTTATTTTTTTTTTTTAATTGAGATTTTATTTGTGAGGTTTCTCTAAAGAAGTCTGCCTTGCTTATCTCTGTTCCTGTCTTTTATCTACTGGCTGTTTTAAGTTTATCTCTTAAGTTTTCAGCAGTTTAATTCTGTTGTATATCATTTGCTTATATTTTCCTTTTCTGATTATTTTGTTTATGTTTGCTGAGCTTTTTTGACCTTAATAATTTTCACAAAATTTGAAAAAAATTAGCCATAATTTTTTCCAAATATTGTTCTGTCTCTTCCTTCTGAATTCATTCTTCTGAATTCCAAAACACTTATGTTAACTTGCTTGATATTTTCCCACAAGACACCAAGTGTCTGTTCACGACTTTTCCAAGATTTTTTTCTCTATGTTCTTCAGGATGGAAAATTTCTATTGCTGGAACACTAAAAAATATCAGTTAAAACAAGGCAGGAGAAGAGGAACAAAAGGAAAAATAACACACATAGAAGAAAGTAAAATAAAATAAATTATAGTGTGAAATACAATCATAAAAAATACTACATTTAATTTAAATGAGCTAATTATGAGACAGACATTATGATTTGATTAAATAAAATGTGGTACAACCAATGCTAAGAAAGATGTACGGTAAGCATAAAAACCCAAATATATTAAAAGTAAAATTATAGCAAATGCTATAAGCTATAAACATAGGATACGATCCTAGGGTTATATTCACATTACAAAACACATTCTGGAAAACTAGTTGCTGTATAATGAGATATAAAGACACGTTTTATAATAATATGGTGGTGTCATGAAGAATAGAAAACAATCCTAAATGTGTAAGTATCTCATAATAGAACTTCAAAATACGTCAAGGAAAATTGATATATAAGTAAACAAACATAGTTGTAGATTTTACTACTCTCTCATCTTTTGATAAAAAAGATAGAACAAAATCCGTATGGATATAGAAGGTTTTAAAAACACTGTCAAACAACTTGAAACGATTGACTTATATAAAACACTTACCGTCTACCAAATGCATATTCGCTGAAATTCATAGGGATCTTATACAAATACTGGGGCATTATATGAGTGTTAATAAGTTTTAGTGATTGCATTATATGGAGTAGGTCCTTTGCTCATAAGAGAATTAAATTAGAAGCAAATCATAATAAGATACACAGAAAATAATTAAGGAATTCTTAAGAAAAAAGGGAAGATACCAAAGAGTGATACGTTATTAACAGCAATCAAATTCTACAGCTAAAACAAATGTTGATATGAAGACTCAAGATTCATACAATGACCACTTGTATCATGTTGGATCATATTTCAGATTTTTGATTTTATTCTGTTTCATACATAATTAATATTGCATTTGATTATTATAAGCTATTTTTATTACACTTAATCAGAATTTTACTTTTATTGCCTTGTAGTTATTTTCAATTTCTCACTTCTCTTCTCTTCTCCCATTATTTCATAGCTGACTTTTAATATCACACCCCTCTCTTTGAATGTTTTAATTTAGTGATTTGAAATTATGACCTATTTTTCTATTCCTTCTAATTGCCCTCCTTCTCAATCTATAATTATACACCTTTAGATTTTTTCTTAACTGGTTTGATAATTTTGCTCCTATGCAAGTTATAGTAGTTACTGTTAAAATTTGACCAAACTGCCTATATTTTACCCACATCTAGATAATGCCTATAATCTTTGCCTGTCTTTATTTTCTTTTTCTTTAACTTTTATTTCAAGTTCAGGGGTACGTGTACAGGTTTGTTACCTAGGTAAACTCATGTCATGGAGCTTTGTTGTACAGATTATTTTATCATCCAGGTATTAAGCCTAGTACCCATTAGTTATTTTTCCTGATCCTCTCCTTCCTCTCACCTTCTACTCTCCAGTAAGCCTCAGGGTCTGTTGCTCCACTTTAGGTGACCTTGTGCTCTCATAATTTATCTCTCACTTTTAAGTGAGAAAATGCAGTATTTGGTTTCCTGTTCTTGCATTAGTTTGCTGAGGATAATGGCTTTGAACTCCATCCATATTTCTGCAGAGACATGATCTCATTTCTTTTCATGGCTGCATGGTATTCCATGGTGTATATGTACCACATTTCTTTATCCAGTCTGCCATTGATGGCCATTTAGGTTGATTTTCTATCTTTGTTATTGTGAATAGTGCTGCAATAAACATACACGTGCATGTGTCTTTATGATAGAATGATTTATATTCCCCTGTGTATATACCCAACAATGGGATTGCTGGGCTGAATGGTAGTCCTGTTTTTAGGTCTTTGAGGAATCACCATACTTTTTTCCACAATGGTTGAACTAGTTTACATTCCCACCAACAGTGTGTAAGTGTCCCTTTTGCTCCAAAACCTCACAAACATGTTTTGTTTTTACTTTTTAATAGTGATTCTGACTGGTGTGAGATGATATCTCATTGTTGTTTTGATTTGCATCTCTCTAATACTCAGTGATATTGAGCTCTTTTTCATTTGCTTGTTGACTGCCTGTATGTCTTTTTTTGGAAAGTGTTTGTTCATGTTGTTTGCACACTTTTTAATGGGGATTTTTTTTTCTTGCAAATTTTTTTAAGTTCCTTATAGATGCTTGATATTAGATCTTTGTCAGATGCACAGTTTGCAAAAAATGTTCATTCTGTAGGTTATTTACTTTGTTGATGGGTTATTTTGTTGTGCAAAATCTCTAGTTCAATTAGATTCCACTTGTCAATTTTTGTTTTTGTTGTAATTGCTTTTGGCTTCTTCATCATAAAATCTTTGCCCACTCCTATGACCAGAATGATATTGTCTGGGCTGTTTTCCAAGGTTTTTATAGCTTTGGGTTTTCTACTTAAGTCTTTAATCTATTTTGAGTTAATTCTTATATATGGTGTAAGGAAAGTGTCCAGTTTCACTCTTCTTCATATGGTTAGCCAGTTATCCCAGCACTGTTTATTTAACAGGAGATCGTTTCCCCATTGCTTATTTTTGCAATTTTATCAAAGATCAGATAGTTGTAGGTGTGCAGCCTTATTTTTGGGATCTCTGTTCTGTTTCATTGATCTAAATGTCTGTTTTTGTACCAGTACCATGCTGTTTTAGTTACTGTAGCCCTGTAGTATAGTTTGAAATCAGGTAGTGTAATACCTCCAGATTTTTTATGTTTTGTTTTGTTTGTTTTTGTTTTTTTGCTTAGGATCATCTTGTTTATTTGGTCTTTTTAAAATACCATTTACATTTTAATATAGTTTTTTAAAAATATATTTTCTGTGAAGAATGTCATTGGTACTTTCTTCAGGCTAATATCCTTGATAAACACTAGCACAAAAATTCTTAAAAGTTACTGGCAAATGGAACAACAGTATATCAAAAAACTTATCCACCTCAAGTTGGCTTTATCTTTATGATGCAAAGTTGGTTCAACATATGCAAATGAATAAATGTTATTTATCACATAAACAGAACTAAAGACAAAAAACACATAATTATCTCAACAGATGGAAAAAATGCTTTCAATAAAATTCAACACCCTGTCAGGTTAAAAACTCTCAATAAACTAGGTATTGAATGAACCTCAAAATAATAAGAGCCATCTGTGACAAACCCATAGCCAGCATCATACTGAAGAGGCAAAAGCTGGAAGAATTTCCCTCGAAAACCAGCACAAGAAAAGGATGCCCTCTCTCACCACTTCTGTTCAACATAGTATTGGAAGTCCTTGCCAGAACAATTAGGCAAGAGAAAGAAATGAAGGGTACCCAAATAGGAAGAAAGGACGTCAAACTATCCCTGTTTGCAGATTACATGATCCTATATGTAGAAAACTTTATAGGCCTAAAAGCTTAAGGCCCAAAAGCTCCTGAAGCTGAAAAAACACTTTCGGCAGAGTCTCAGGATACAAAAACAATATACAAAAATTACTAGCATTCCCATACACCAACAGCCAAGCAGAGAGCCAAATCAGGAATGCAATCTCAGTCACAATTCCTGCAAAAAGAATCAAATACTTAGGAATACAGCTAACTAGTGAGGTTAAAGATCTCTGTAAGAACTAAAAAATACCATAGACATCAGAGATGATTAAACAAATGAAAAAACATTCTATGCTCATGGATAGGAAGAATCAATATCATTAAAATGGCCATATAGTCCTTATTTTCAAATATTCTATTGCTCTCTATGACTGATCCAAACTCCTGCCAGATATAATTATAAAAATTTATTTGTTAATTTTATTGTTTTGTGTTTAGATTTTTAAATGCTTGGGAATTGGGAGATATGCACCATTGTCTTTGCTTTGTCCACAAAATTAAATGCTTATTTGAGTACTTATAGGACACTATTTGTAAAAACATTTATTTCTTCAGACATTGATGGTCTTGTACCAGTTATTAACAACATCTACAAGTTTAAGAATAAATTTTCTTTTCTATATCTTATTCCATGGAACATTACATTTCTATCCTCCTACTCTGGAAGTCTTTATGATTCTGTCCTAATCATTAGTACTCCATTGCTTCTTCAAGAGATGTCTATCAGTAGAATTTCTCCATTAATATAAGTTGATACTTCTATGAAAACTTTAAATCTCAAGTCTACAATATTTCTAGTTCTAAAACAATCTTTACATTAGTTATTTAATTATTTCCATCTTTATGTTTACTTTCCTTTTTTTCTAGTATTTTCAACAACTTTATGTCAACAATTCTTTATCTTCACTTTACCTCTCTTTACCTTTCTTAATTTTTCCCTAGCCATTGGATTCAGAGAGAGTTGTTCAGCTCTTAAACTTCAAACTTGCTAGACCAATATTTAACCATGTCTATTGTTCTCTTCAGAGCATCTGTTGAGTTTTTAATCCAAGAGCTATTATTAGTATTTTCTAAACTGCAACCTCTTCTTGAATGTCTCTGAAGATGCAAATTATACTTACTGTAATTACATTTGTTTCTTGTCTTAATTCTGATTCTCTGAAATTGCTTCCTCTGTTTGCTAAGTTTTGTATCTTCTTTCTTGTTTTGCTTAAGAGTTTGGTGACAATATTTTACATGGGTGGTTTATCTGTTAATCTTGCTTATCTCCAATGACTAGGAAAATAATAGCTATGAAGTAGGATGAAGTAACCTGCTTTCTTCTGTTTTCGCATTGCTGCTCCCTGTTCCTTCCTGGTTTTGTTAATTACCTGTGACTCAGCCCTGTTGATGTTAGATTCTAAGACTCACCTTGCCAAGCAAGCACTGCTTTGCTATTCCAAAGTGAAATTCTTTCCTACTTTGTCTGGAAAGCAGTCTCTGAATCTTTTATCTCATTGTTATTTCCCTCCTTTCATATTATGTTTCTTCCTTTACCAATTTTAATGCAGCTTCCCCTTTTTGTCTGCAAGATCTTCTTCACTATCTCAAAAGCAAAACAAGCAAGTATTATCAGCAACAACAAATACAACAGAGAGCTTCATTGATATGGTTTGGCTGTGTCCCCACCTAAATCTCATCTTGGATTCCCATATGTTGTGGGAAGAACCTAGTGGGAGGTAATTGAATCATGGGGGTAGGCTTTTCCTATGCTGTTTTCCTGATAGTGAGTAAGTCTCATGAGGTCTGATGGTTATCATAAGGGGGAGTTTTCCTGCATAAGCTCTCTTTGTCTGCTGCCATTCACGTAAGATGTTACTTACTCCTCTTTGCCTTCCACCATAATTGTGAGGCTTCCCCAGATACATGAAACTGTAAGTCCAATTAAAACTTTTTTTCTTTTGTCAATTGCCCAGTCTTGGGTGTGTCTTTATAAGCAGCATTAAAACAGACTAAATACAGTAAATTGATATCAGTAGAGTGGGATGCTGCTGTAAAGATACCTGAAAATGTGGAAGCAACTTTGGAACTGGGTAACAGGCAGAGGTTGGAACAGCTTGAAGGTCTCAGAAGAAGACAGCAAAATGTAGGAAAGTTTGGAAATTCCTAGAAACGTTTTGAATGACTTTGACCAAAATGCTGATAATGATGTGGACAATAAGATCCAGGCTGATGTGGTCTCAGATGGAGTTGAGGGATTTGTTTGAAACTATAGCAAAGTTGACTCTTGTTATGTTTTAGCAGAGACTGGCAGCATGTTCCTCATCCCCTAAAGATTTGTGAAACTTAGAACTTCAGAGAGATTAGTGTGTCTGACAGAATAAATTTCTTAACACTTAACTTAAGCACTGAAGAAGTGACTTGGGTGCTTTTAAAGGCATTCAGTTTATAAGGGAAGCAGAGCACAAAAGTTCAGAAAATTTGCAGCCTGACAATGTGATAGAAGAGAAAAACCCATTTTCTGAGGAGAAATTTAAGCTTGCCGCAGAAATTTCCATAAGTAATGAGGAGCTGAATGTCAATCCCCAAGACAATGGTGAAAATGTCTCCTGGGCATGTCAGAGGTCTTCACAGCAGCCCTCCCATCACAGTCCCAGAGGCCTTGAAGAGGATGGTTTCACTGGGCCAAGGGTCCCTGTGCTGTGTGCAGTCTAGGGTCTTGATGCCCTGCATCCCACCTACTCCAGCTGTGACTAAAAGGGACCAAAGTATAGCTTAGGCTGTTGCTTCAGTGGGTGGAAGCCCCAAGCCTTGGCAGCTTCCATGTGGTGTTGAGCCTGTGGGTTCACAGAAGTTAAGAATTGAGGTTTGGGAACATCTACCTAGATTTCAGAAGATATATGGAAACACCTGGATGCCCATGCAAAAGTTTGCTGCAAGGATGGGGCCCTCATGGACAACCTCTGCTACGGCAGTGAGGAAGGGAAATGTGTGATGGGAACACCCACACAGAGTCCCTGCTGGGGCACCGCCTGGTGGACCTGTGAGAAAAGGTCTTTTTTTACTTAAAAAAAAAAAAAAAAAAAAAATCAATGCAATCTATAGTTTGTAACTTATTGACTACAATGAATTATATATTTATTTACTACAACTCCATAGTAAATTCTAGCAAACATTTTGAGAGAAATTCACAAGCTGTTTCTAAAAATTTGTTTGGAAAATTTACAAAACCTAGAATTTTGAGGAAAAAAATAGAGCCAATTTTCAGACATCTAAGAAAGCTGCAGTACCAAAACATCATAACACGAAAATAATAAGGATAAAGAGGGGTGCAAAATTAAACCTCCACCTATGTAGTAAATTCGTTGTTTACAAGGGCATGTAGATAATTCAGTGGGGAAAGTAAGTCTCTAACAAAAGCTTTTGAAATAAACGCATTCTCATATTAAAACAAATATATACATCAGTTCTTTTTATACACAAAACTAATCCAGTATTTTTAATATAGGCATAAAAATGAAAAGTAAAATTCAGAAAGCTTTTAAAAGAAAAAATATTTAAAAATCTGTGAACTATTATAATAGGAAAAATACTTTTGAGCAGAGAAAGCACTATTATGAGTAAAAATGGATAAATTGTAGATATTAATTAAAAATGTATCCTAATAAAACTGCAAAACATAAGAAAATATAATTTTAAGCCATAGACTGTGATAAATTATTCCATATATACATGATAAAATAATTGCATGTTCAAACTGCACAAAGTAATCTTGAGATCCACTAAACAGTTATAAGAATCTTGAACAGGTGTTTCACAAAATAAGAGATACAAGTGGCTTATAAGAATGTGAAAAGATGCTCAATATTATTAGGTAAGGGGAAATGCAACCAAAATGCATTGAAATCAGAAGGATTAATATTTAAAATGATAATACTGATACTGACAAATATGTGGGGAAACTAGAAGTTGTGTCTGTTTCTTGTGAGATTGTAAAATAGAACAACCGGTGGGGCGCAGTGGCTCACGCCTGTAATCCCAGCACTTTGGGGGATCCAGGTGGGCGGATCACGGGTCAGGAGATACAGACCATCCTGGCTAACAAAGTGAAACTCAGTCTCCACTAAAAATACAAAAAATTAGCTGGGCGTGGTGGCGGGCACGTGTAGTCCCAGCTGGAGGCTGAGGCAGGAGAATGGCATGAACCCGGGAGGTGGAGTTTGCAGTGAGCCCAGATCATGCCACTGCACTCCAGGCTGGGCGACAGAGCAAGACGCTGTCTCAAAACAAACAAACAAACAACAACAACAACAAAAATGGAACAACTACTTTGAAAAATAATTCACTTCTCAATAAGGCCAACGTATATCTACCCTATAGCACAGCAATTTCAATTCTAGAAATGTATCCAACAAAAATAAAAGCACATACTTACACAAAGACCTGTTTGAGAACGCACCTAAGTGCTTTATTTGTAAAAGCTAATTCTGAAAGCAATCTGAATATTCACTAACAGAGTAATGAATAAGCAAACTCTGACAAATACATAGGCAACTCAGAAATATGAAGAAAAATAAATGATACAGACAAATATTTGGCTAAATCTCCAATACTTATTTTTGCTAAACAAAATATACCAGATATGCATTCACACACACACATCCTGTAGGAATTCTAATTATTGGAATTTGAAGATGAACAAAACTAATCAATCATGATAGAAATTATAAGGATTTAATCCGGGTTATTTGGTACACTGAGGCAGGAGAATCACTTGAACCCGGGAGGTGGAGGTTGCAGTGAGCTCACATTGTACCATTGCACTCTAGCCTGGGCAACAGAGTAAGACTCTGTCTTAGAACAGACAAACAAACAAAATAAATTATAAAGGTTTGCCTCTGAAGAAGAGAAGTTTGAATAAGCACAATAGTATTTTCTAGATTTAGTGTCGTTAGATAAATACATCAATTTCTAAAAAGTATGAAACTACATTTTTGACACATGTTTATTATATTCAAAATATAGCACCATAAAATAAGGTTAGGAAACGGTTGCATGTTACTCTCTGAGAGGAAGAATGTTATATGTTGGTAGAATTAATAAAGTTACTCATTTCTTATAAGTAAAGGTATATCTATTAACCTGTGTAGTTAATATATAAGCTAAAAATAATCATTCAACTTTTATGGGCATAGTAGTCTGTGTCAACCATTTTTATATAAATCATAAACATTTAATTCTCATTCAAATAGCAAATATATTATCTCATGGCTATAAAGTTATAATAAATACAACTTTAAAAATTAGATTAATTTTTCTGTATATTCTCAGTACAGTGGTATTTCATTTTTTTTCCAATAGAATAAATAGAAAAATACTCAAACTCTGGGTAATATTTTGAATAAAATGAATTAGTTACACTTATTCAAGTTGAATCATTCTAGTTCCCCAATTTTATATTTCAGAAAATATATGTTGACTGTATTTTTAAGGTTTTTTTTTTTTATTAGAGAGGTTTGTTTATTGATATGTACATTACTTTTACTAATTCAGTTTTGAGAAGGGTGTAACTCTTCATTCAATTTTCTGAAGAGTTTCAAACCAAAACTTGTGGATTTCCAGTTGATCCGTTTATCACCTTGCCACCTTTAGCTTTTTTCTCTCTAATACAGCTATAGGAATAACATTTAACAATAAATGATTTGTGAAGCCAATTGAAAAATGTTCATGCTATATTAGTCAACTTGATAAAAATGCTTTAAATTTATGAATTTCTACAGATTTGTTAGTGCCTGGAATCTACAGGTAGAAACACCCATAAAAAAAGTCTTATAAGCTATATAACTTAGTGAAAAATCAGTAAGGCATACTAATGTTTGCATAGGATGACAATCTGGTCATATTAATTTTTCTGAGAAAATAATCTCAAATGAAAGATCACTTCCCTAAAGCATTATTTGTTTTATATCAGATTTATTTCAGTTCAACCAACATTTATTGCATACTCTAAGTATTAGATATTGTGATTGGTCCCGGAAATGCTAAGATAAAAAATTCTCCTTTTCTAACCTTGAATTCACAAAGAGGTAGAAGCAAGAGAAGCATAAACATATAATTTCAATGCAATATGGTAAATAAAATGATAGTGGAACTTTTTCTGAGTTTTCAGATATCAATTATTTATTTATAAACAGTTCTTTAGAGGGTAATTTATTTTCTCTATTGACATCACCGAGATATACTTGCCTTGTATGGCAAAAATAAATTAATTTTAGCTTTGTGCAGATATATCCTATTGAGTTACAAGGTGATGCTATCAAACACCATTGACAACAACAAATTCAGGATTTATTACTCTGTCTCTCCTTCTGTGTGTGTGTGTGTATATATACACATATATACATATGTATATGTATATTACGCACATATAGTTTATGATACTTGTGTATTTATATAATTTTATGTTTTAGAACATCATTAAAAATTTTAAAAATAATGCATCTTTAATCCGAAGTCTGTGGTTGTAACACAACCTTATGACATCAGCATTAAAGAGGCTATTCAGGACACTTCCTCATATTGAAACTATTACCAATACTGGGTTAAATATTTTAAGACTACTTCATTATCTAGGAAGTTTGAGAAGCAAATTAACTCTTTGCTCAGAGTATTGTGATACCATATCTTTTCTTGTAAAATAAGATATTGTTTAATTATAAAATATTGTCAAATTTCTGACAAACTGTTTATATAAGTGTCAGGAATATGTTTAGCCCTGGGAGCCATGTGTTACTTATCACTGTATAGATCTTCTTGATGACACAACTGGATATGGTAGACGGCCTGATAGGATTAACTGCAAGTAAAGCAGAATTTACTAAAAACAATATTGAGGCCAGGCACAGTGGCTCACGCCTGTAATCCCAGCACTTTGAGAGGTCGAGGTGGGTGGATCACGAGGTTAGGCATGTAATACTGGCCTGACCAAGATGATGAAACCCTGTCTCTACTAAAAATACAAAAATTAGGTGGGCATGGTGGCAGATTCCTGTAATCCCAGGCTGAGGCAGAGAATTGCTTGAACCCGGGAGGTGGAGGTGGAGGTTGCCGTGAGCCAAGATTATACCACTGCACTCCAGCCTGGTGGACAGAGTGAGACAACATCACAAAACAAAACAAAACAAAACAAAGCACAAACAAAACAAACAACAACAACAAAAATTAAATTAACTGAATATTAAATGTGGCTTCTTTACCTTTACCAGAATTTCAGTCAAGGTCCTAATGGCCCCAATAATAGGTGCTGCATTATCAAGCAGATATATCAAGAGATTGTGATAATGCTAATGAAACCCCTTTGCTCATCACTCATTTCCAAAACTTATATTTTCAAAGGGAATTTTGTACAGAGTTCCTAAAAACATGATCATGATGCCAGTGTGTTTGCCTCACTGATTGCTAAATGAAGGGGACTATAGTAAAGCACTCAAAGAATGTGACGTGCCTCTGGGGCAATTGAAGAATTGATATCTGCCTTATTCCTTTAAAACCTTCGAAGAGGAAGTTTGTCTGGAATGACTTAGGCAAACAGACTGGGTTGGATTAAGAATTGAATGTATACACAAAATTTGGTTTGATCAGATGAGAACACCAAATGTGGTAGTTAGATCACCGTGATTTATTAGATTTTTATTGGGTTGATTTTTCTTGAAAGGATCAAATCTGAGAGAAATGTTTGGAATGGCTAGATGATCCTAACAGAAGAAATCTTACATGTCTTTACTGCTGAACCTAAGGAGATGAGGGTAAGTGGCCAACTCAAAGAAACATGGACTATGTTGAAACATGGACTATAGTTGCAGTTTCCTAGTCGTGCAGTTTTCTTTTTCTTTTTTTTTTTTTTTTTTTTTTTTCTGAGGCGGAGTCTCTCTCTGTAGCCCAGGCTGGAGTGCAGTGGCCACATCTCAGCTCACTGCAAGCTCCGCCTCCCGGGTTCACGCCATTCTCCTGCCTCAGCCTCCCGAGTAGCTGGGACTACAGACGCCCGCCACCTCGCCCGGCTAGTTTTTTGTATTTTTTAGTAGAGACGGGGTTTCACTGTGTTAGCCAGGATGGTCTCGATCTCCTGACCTCGTGATCCGCCCGTCTCGGCCTCCCAAAGTGCTGGGATTACAGGTTTGAGCCACCGCGCCCGGCAGTCGTGCAGTTTTCAAGCGTTTGCTCCATGAAAGAAAAAATAAATAAATAAATAAAATGTAGCCATTTCTTCATTCAGAGGATACTGTTGCCCAGTGAAAACCACATGAGTTAGGTAATAGTTTTATGCTGGTCTCCCCCACTCACCATTCCTATACTGTAAGACTTCAAGATAGCACAGGAGGTATGAAAATTTAACAGCACATAAAAAAAATAGTGAACATTCTATACCCACACTTCATTGCCATTACTAAGGATAAGGCAGGACTGAGCTTGGAATACAGCAAAGCCTAGAAATTAATAAGAGATAATATCTCTAATATTCAAATGCATGATAAACTCAAAACTTAGAATCAGTCCTAATTTTTAAATACTGAATGTGACAAGAAACCTTATAAAATTTTTAAGATATCGGTATATGATAGAAAGATAAATGTTGTTTTAGCACAAATCATTCTACAAAAAACGATTGTTTCTAAAATAAATTACTTATCCATCTCCTACAAATTTTCTTTTTTCTTTTCTTTTTTTTTTTTTTTTTTTTTTTGAGACGGAGTTTCGCTCTTGTTGCCCAGGCTGTAGTGCAGTGACTTGATCTCAGTTTACTGCAACCTCTGCCTCCCAGGTTCAAGTGATTCTCCTGCCTCAGCCTCCTGAGTAGCTGGAATTATGGAATTACAGGTGCCAGCCGCCACCCTCAGCTATTTTTTTATATTTTTAGTAGAGATGGGGTTTCACCATCTTGGCCAGGCTGGTCTTGAACTCCTGACTTTAGGTGATCCACCTGCCTTGGCCTCCCAAAATGCTGGGATTGCAGGCGTGAGTCACTGTGCCCATCTACAAATTTTCTTTTAACTTGGAAAACTTACATGCAAATATACTTGTCAACTATGTGACAGAGGTCTTAGGTATTTACCTACGGATTCATTGAACATTATTTGTTTTTACATAAAGAATATTTTATGATTTTTAGCTTTGGTTTTTTGAAATGAACCAATAAGTTGAAGAGACACAGAAGTAATATGTGTGTAAATGCCAGCACACCTATCCCCTCGAATAAACCTCTTACAGATGTCTGACTCCTAAATCCAATTGACATTTTTTCACGACTTGTCTTTATCAATTATTTACATTCTGTTTTGTTTTCTGATTTTTTACTTTCTTACTCATTTATCATTGTTTTACACAATAGTTGTTTACTACAGTAACAATTATACCTGACATAAATGTACTAAGGAACAAAACAACCATCTTATGACATACAAATTAACAGTGGGAGAAGAAATTTGTGAGCATACGAAAGAAGACTAACCCCAAACATATGCCAAGCCAGGGGCCAGGAAATCCAGTGATGCTGTTAAGCAGAAACTGGGAAGATACTTTATAGCGCTTCCTATCTTTGTTACAGACATGAAGGAGATAAATTATAATATGAAAAAAATGGCCCTCCCAGTCCTAAAGAGATTAACTAAAAGTCTAGTACCTTTTAAAAATCTGAATAGGAAACACTTGTCATTTATTTTCTCTACGGGCAACCACTATAAGACTTCAAAAGAACCTTGGTCTCCACAATCTTCTATCTTAACCTGAATATTCCCTTTCTATCAATCCCAGGTTTTGAAACAAACTTAACCAATTATCAACAAAAAAAAAAATGTTTGAATTCACCTATAGCCTGGAAGCAACCCCCAAACCCCAATACCCACCCATCCCCCAACCCCCCTCTGCTACTCCCAACCTCTCCCCGCCAACTCCCTCTGCTTTGAGTTGTCCCACTTTTCTGGATCAATCCCATGTATTTCTTAAGTGTATTTGATTGATGTCGCACGCCTCTCTAAAATGTATAAAAGCAAAATGCATCCCGATGACCTTGGGCACATGTTCTCAGGACCCCCTGAGGGCTGTGTCACTGGCTGTGGTCACTCATATTTGGCTTAGAATAAATCTCTTCCAATTTTTTTTAAGAAAAAAAAAAAAAAAAGGAAAAACAAATACTTTTGCAGAAGCCAAGAAAAAAGTGAAGGAAATAAACTAGAGTGGGAAAATGCGAGATCAATTGCGGTGAGATATGCTTTTTTTGGCAATTAATTGCAACAAGCGCCCAAAATGCCAATTATACCATAGTTTGCTATCTACCATTGCTTTATTTAACTGAAGTATTCAATCATAGATATGGGAAAAAGATTGACCTAGTTTAGAAAAGTTCTATCCTGATAAATGTAAGCACTAGAGAATATACACAAAATCATGAACTTATTTTTCTTAAAACACTTTTACTGAGTCAAATATTAAAAGAGAACACTTGTTGTACAGCACCTCATAAATATGAGTTTTGATTTTTCAGTCCTTCAGTAACTAATGATCTTTATTTTGACATAGACGGCTATCTGATGGAAGAATAACTGCTAGATATTAATAATAGAAATCAT